>NW_021641036.1:0-49198 GCF_900964775.1 Scleropages formosus | reverse complement strand
ATGTGTCTGACAGGAAAGGGAGAGTGAGTCACATACCACATCATAGTACTTGTTTGCATACTGGTACAGCTGATGCAGAGCCACCTGGGTGCTGAGTTTGTCTGTGTGAGACTGCGAGACAAAGAACAACTTGAAGTAAGGAACTTCTAGGACTGACCAAAACCAGTGCAATGTGCGTCTATGCTCCGGTAGAGGCCGCATCCCGCATATCTTTTTTAGAAGAGTTGGCCCCCTTTTGTGTCTGTAATAGACATTTAAAAATTGGTGGGGATTTTAATATATATCTGGAGGGTAAAGAGAATGTTAGCATCAAACATTTTAAGAATTTTATACTCAGATTTGTTCTTTCTGATGGTTTTAGAGTATGTAACCCCAATCATCCGGACATTACCTGGTCTAATAGTAGAGAAGCACAAAGTCGCCTGGATTATATTTTAGCTTCTGACTATCTTTTTTCTGCCGGACGCCGTTCTTCTGTCCCGCTGGCTTTCGGTGTCACGCCGTTTCCTCTTTCTTGCTGCTCGGTGTTCAGTCGCCAGCCTTCCCAGCCTGCTGAACACCCCCAGGCTCTTTTTCCAATAGACTGGCAGACATGGTCACCCCATCATTTTTCCCAGAAGTGCCCCCAGTGGTTGCACACCCACATTTAACATTATTCCCCATAATTCAACTATTTACATTTAGGAGTTTACCTCCTAAAACAGTAACACGGGGTCGTTACAATACAATAAAATTCCTTTAATTATCCTGAGTTTATTCTTTATCCATATTTTATTACACAAATCAACTTTTTGCTCCAGGAACCAATGGGGTTCCTTACCGGGTTTATAAAGGTGCCCCAGATGTCTTAAAGTTTTTGTGGAAGCAGATGGTGGTTGTATGGAAAAAAGTATCATTCCAAAAGAATGGCGGCGAGCAGGAGGGGTATTTATACCCAAAGAGAAAGATACGGTAGAAATAGGGCAATTCAGGCCAATATGCCTTCTTAATGTTGAAGGGAAAATATTTTTTAGTGTTGTGGCGCAGAGGTTGTCTGCATATTTGTTGGCCAACAATTTAATTGACACATTTGTGCGGAAAGCAAAAATTGCTGGTTTTTCAGGCTGTTTAGAGCATTGTAGTATGATCTGGCACCAGATAAAGGAGGCCAAGATGGAAGGTGAAGACCTAAACATGATTTTTTTGGACTTGGCGAATGTCTTTGGTTCAGTGCCGCATGTTTTGTTGTGGAGGGCATTTGATTTTTTTAAAATCCCAGAGTGTCTTATGAGACTGGTTAAGGTGTATTTTAAAGACATCCAGTTTTATTTTTGTACCAAACAATACACCACATCTTGGCAGTGGTTGGGGATTGGCATAATGGCTGGATGCACAATCTCACCTCTGGCTTTTAGCATGGCTATGAGGTGATAATAAGGGCTTCGAGATGGGTGGTTGGGGTATGAGGCTGAAGGACAGTTCTCGCCTCTGCCAATCAGAACGTATATGGATGATTGACTGTGCTTACTACTACTGTCCCGTGACTTGTTGCTTATTAACAAAGTTGAATGGAAATCTAAGTTGGCCGGATTCAAAATTACACCTAGCAAGAAGTGTAGGAGCTTGTCAATAGTTTAAAGGAAAGTTATCGCAGAGAATTTTCAGATTGATGGGGAAAAGATTCCGTCAGTGACTGAAAGGCCAATTAAGAGCTTGGGTCAATGGTATGATTCCTCACTAAGCGACAGGGAGCAGGTTAAAAGATTAAGGGAGGATGTAGTGCAGGCAATTAATAGGATTGATAAATCTTTTTTACCAGGGAAGCTGAAGGTTTGGTGCCTGCAGTTTGGTTTATTGCCTAATATTAGATGGCCACTAACTAACTAGGTTCCTATGTCAGGGGTTGAAAGACTGGAAAGGGTTATGAGCAAAGCTATTAGGAGGTGGTTGGGAGTTCCTCATTGTTTGAGTAGTGTGGCTTTGTATGGAAAGGGGGTTTTGGAATTACCACTGACTAGTCTTGTAGAAGAATTCAAGTGTGCCAAGGTTGGCTTGGAATTAACATTGTCAAGCACAAGAGACCCAATGGTGAGATCGGTTCCTTGTAAGTTTAAAAAGAGGACGTAAGTGAAATCGCGGGAAGCTGTTGCACATGCGTAGACAGCGCTTGAGCACAGAGATGTGGTCGGTCAGGTGCAGGTAGGTAGGGCGGGGCTCGGTGCCGGTAGTCGAATAAAGTTGTGGAGTAAAGCTAAGTTGCTGGAGAGGAGAAAGATGGTGATTAGTTTTATCCGCGAACAGGAAGGGGGGGACGAGGCAGGTAACTGCGACGTCACATGGTGTGCAAGGGCAATGTTTGGCTTGGGAGCATGTGGAGAAACGGAAGATCAGCTGGCATGATCTGTGGGCGATGGACGCCGGTCGTATTAAGTATCTCATTGGAGCCACCTACGATGTTCTCCCTACTCCACAGAATCTTAATCGCTGGGTAGGTGCAGAGCTGACTTGCAGCTTGTGTGGTGGTATAGCCTCTTTGAGGCATATTTTGTCTGCATTTAAGGTTAGTTCATCTCAGGGAAGATATACTTGGAGGCATAATGAAGTGCTAAAATCCTTGGCATACTTGTTGGAGAACAAGCGGGTTGAAGTCAATTCTCTCCCGCGTTGCGGGAGAAATAAGGTAATTTCTTTTGTGCGGGAGGGGGAGAGCGTTGCATGTCACGCGCATGGACGCGGCGGTACAAGTTTTAAGTGGGGTGAAGTTCAAGACTGGAAGTTGGTAGTGTAACCGAGCGTTCTTGTCGGGTTCGCCTAGACCCTTAGGGCTCCAGAAAATAATAAATGGTACCCGTCCGGGTTGGTTTCCAACATCTTCAAAATCTTTATTGGATGCCACACGTGTATAACTTACAAGAAGACTTGCTGATGCACTCCAGTGTGCATGTACAGAGTCCAGCCTATAGCAAACCCCGAGGGGAGAAACGACTCATCATACACACATATGCACCACTAGTGAACAGTCTCCTAGTGTCACCACATTCAAAATTAAATCTTTTACATATGTCCCCTCTGTCCAGAAGAAACGTCCACGTTTATTCAAGAACAATAACCCCAGAAAAAAAAAACATAAACAAACAACCACAAAAGCTCAAGGAAAACAGGAAGTATACAACAGAAGGCAATGAAATCACAACAGCCCTGCAACAGAACACTTGCCATCACAATTTTTTTTTTCATTCTAAATTAATTAGGAGGGGAACCCAAAAACAGAGTCACTAGGAATTTAGTAAGTCAAAAAGTCACTCAGATAGCCAGGCGGTTTCAAAATCCTCCCCGTCCGACTCACACGCGGGTCTAACCCAGCAGGCCTCTCAGATGAACAGTTCGTCTCAGGTGAAGTGCTCAGTTCTTCCTGGGGAGAAATGCACTCTGCACCCCCAGACATGACACAAGAGATGGGGAACTTGGCAATGACTCAGGAATGCCACACATGGCTTCACAACAGGGGAGAAACAGGCAGTGTATAAGGCCTCAGTCTATTATAATGCACTACCTGCCCTCTCTCCTCAGAGTCAAATGGATTAGTAATATGATAAATCAGCCCAGGTTCACCACCCAAATCCATAACCTGCACAATCTCATACAATCCCTTCCAATGGGGTGCCAGCTTCATGCGGCTCTCCACTGGGTTGCTGAGCCACACCATGGCACCCACAGCATAGGGCTGGTGCCGCAGTCCTTTGTCATGGTACAGTTTCTGACGCTCATGAGCTTCCTCACTGTGCCTCCGTGCACTACAGAACGCAGAGTTCAATTTTGTTAACACTGAGGAAACAAACTCAGCATGAGACCCGGACATCTGTAAGTTCAGAGCACGAGCGGGAATCAATACCTCAGCAGAGACCAGTGCTTCTCGTCCATGGGTCAAAAAGTATGGTGTGAAATGAGTGGGGCATGGTGTTGTAAGCGAAAGCCACATGCTTCACATAATCGTCCCATTCCCCACCATAGGTCAAGAGAGTCTTAGCCAGTTGATCCACTAGAGTCCTATTAAAACGTTCATCCCATCCGATTTCAGATGGTAGGGAGTGATACGCGTCTTCTTAATTCCCAGCAGCCGGCAAAGGGTCTGAACCACCTCTGCTTTGAACTGACGGCCCTGGTCAGAGTGCAAAGTCTCCGGAATGCCATGAACCAATATATTGTCCTCAAACAGGCAATGTGCAACTGTCTGCGCAGATTGGTTAGGCAGAGCATACAAGTCGACAAATTTGGTGAAATAGTCCTTGATTACCAGCACATACCGACTCCCTTTGGTGGTCACCGGCAGCTCCAAGATGTCCATAGCCACCCTCTCAAATGGCCATACTGTTTGGAACCCACCCATAGGTGCTTGGTGGTTTGGAACAGGACTCCAGCGAGTCTGACATGCCCTACACTGCTCACACCATGTTTTTATGTCTCTGAACATGGAAGGCCAGTAGCATAATCGTCTCGCCTGCCCCCACACACGCTCAGAGGAGAAATGGGCAGAGGCTGGAGTACCATGCAGCTGTGAAAGAATGGCCGGTACTAGTGCCGAAGGAATGATTATTTGGGTGATAGGATTACCCGTGAGTGAACAGACAACAGAGCGACACAACAGTCCATCAATGATCGCAAGATGGTTAAAATCAGTCCAAACGTAAGCACCGAGAGGCTCCCTTTAACTGTTTCCTGGATGGCCTGTGTGACTGCTCCACCCAGCTCAACACGGCGTTAATATCAGGGTCAGCCTCCTGCATAGCCCTGATGTCAGAGGTATTGTGTGATAAAGCATGTAGGGGAAACATGCTGTCTGAACTCCCCTGTGTCTTTGCAACAGTCACTTCCTCTGAAGGGTCTGCCACCTCAGAGGCACTCAGAATGTCAACATTCGCCCGCTGAGAGCTCACCACATTCACCTCCAACACTTCCTTGCTGCTGGGCTCTATGTCATCCACGCCAGGTGTCACAGGGCGACAAGAAAGTGCGTCCACGTTTTTGTGTTGATGGCCCTTTTTACGTACAATAGTCCAATTAAGAGGATCCAGCTCCAGAATTCATCTGCCTCACCTGCCTGTAGGGTCGTCATCAACAAACATACGCCGAAGCGCCAAGAGTGGTCGATGGTCCATGATCATAGTAAATGAAGCAAGTCCAATGTAGTGCCGGAATTCTCTTATTGCCCACACAATGGTCCACAGCTCATGATCAAAACTGGACCAACGCCTCTGCGCAGGGTTCAATGCCCGGCTGGCATACGCAACCACATGCTCAAGTCCATCTTTGTCCTGGGCGAGCACTGCACCAACAGCCCATTTAGAGGCATCAGCGTAGATTTTAAAAGGGACACTGAAATTGGGCAATGCCACAATTGGGGCAGAAGACAGCACCGTTTTCAAATAGTCAAATGCAATTCCACACTCAGTCATCCATACAAAAGGAATGTTCTTTCCAACAAGCTGATTAAGTGGAGCAGCATGCTTTGAAAAGTCTTTCACGAACCGTCGATAATAAGAACAGAGCCCCACGAATGCCCTGACCTCAGAAGGAGACAGTCCCTCACTTTCTCAATGTTCTTGGGGTCAGGTTGGAGACCCTGCCAAGAGACGACATGTTGAAGAAAGACCACATGATCTCGCGCAAGGTGGCACTTTTTCGAATTCAATTTCAAACCTGCAGACTGAATTCTTGCAAACACCTCATTTAGACTAGACAGGTGTTCCTCAAACGTCTTGCTGTAAATCAAAATGTCGTTGAGATATACCATGCAGACATGCCAAGGGAGCCCTCTGAGCACTAGCTCCATTAAACGCTGGAATGTGGCGGGAGGTTTGACAGGCCCATCGGCATGGAACGCCACTGATAGAGCCCCTGCCCAGTTGTAAATGCTGTTTTTTTTTCTCTGTCCCGCCACTGCAACTTCCACCTGCCAATAGCTGTTAGAAAAGTCCAATGTGCTGAACTATACAGAGCCTGCCAACGCATCCAGGGTATCATCCACATGGGGCAGAGGCTGAGAGTCCTTAACAGTCACACTGTTGAAGCGCCTGTAGTCCACACAGAATCGCCAAGTACCACATTTCTTTCTCACAAGCACAACAGGCGAGGCCCAGGGACTACAGCTCTCCTCAATGATACCGTCAGCTAACAGGTCAGCTACTTGTCTCTCTATTTCAACACGTTTCTCAGGAGATGTATGATATGCACGCTGTTTGATAGGAGCCTGCTCCCCAGTTCTGGTGTAATGCTTCACCCGGGTGCATCAACCAACATTCCGTTTAGAGGAGCTGAAGACATCATTGTACTTAAACAGCAAGTGCAGCCCTTTCGGATACAGAAACAGGTGACTCCTCCAGCAATACAGGAGACCCTATTCTAGAGGAGGATGTGACTGCCACGCCAACTGGAGCATGCAGGAGAGGCTGGACGTCAGACTCGCTGACTGAGTAAAACTCACCCAGGTGCATTCCTTGTCTCAATGTGATGTCCTGTCCGGTAGGATTCAAAATCTGGGTCCTCGTCAGTCCGTTGCGCACTTCGGTGACAGTGTGAGCAACCACTAGACTGGCAGAATCGGGTACATTCGACTCTAAATAACCAACAAAGTCACTCGGCAACTGAGCCGTGCTGGGTACACAAAGCTGAACTGGCACAATTGACTCGCTGAGGGGTGTTAAGTTCGTAGTTGTGGCCAGAGACACATTACCTCACACTGGAACAAAGTCTTTGCTAGTAAGAAGAGGAACAGAAATGTCCCAGAGCCGCAGCTGTGCATGGCTGATGTCCAACAAAGCATGTTTTTCAACAGAAAGTCCCACCCCAACAACACAGTCTGTGTGGTCTCTCTTATGACATGAAAGGCATGCTACCATGAGCTCGTCCCCAGCTGGAATGTAACTGTAATGGTACCCAAAGTATCCAGCATCTGTCCATTCACGGCACGGGCCGCCACATAGTCCTTTCTTAATGGGCGGTTACAAAGTGCAGAAATTGACATGCGAAAATCTGCGCTCATGAGAGGTACGCTGGAACCAGAGTCCACCAATACTGGAACTGCCACACCTTCAATTACTCCTTTCACATATGACACCAGCAGTTCCTGGCTAGTGCCCACCTCATCCTTAATGTCCTCTGATATTGAATTACTGTCATTAGTGGTGTCAGTTTGAGGGCCCTTGGGCAGCACAGCTGGTGTTTGGGCCGCAACATCAGCTACAGACCGTTTCCCCGCCCACCGTGACAGCCCTGTCCGCTAGGAGACATAAAACGCACCCCACGCTTCTTCCGATCCTCCTCATAGCTGTTCCGCCTGTGAGAGCTTGGGCTGGGGCTGCGTTTAGCAGGAGATCGAGCAGTATATGAGTCATTATGATCCCGAATTCCCCCAAATGACTCACAATCATCTCTGTGCTGAAACATCCTCCTCTCCGGTGAACGACCTCTCCGCACTCCATCAAAAGTAAGCGAATGGCATCCGCAGCCACCGCAGCATTGGTGCAAACCATTCGACAGAGAGCGGCCTCCACCCCACTCGTCCATACCACCAGAACTCACTCTGGCCTTCAGTCTTCGGTTTTTGTCACCCATGCGTCTCAGCTCTATTTTCATGTCCCTCATTTCCTCTGTCAGTCTGTCTATTGCTCTGTACAGACCTCCATCATTAGCCACAGAGTGAACAGCAGCAACTGGCCCCCAGCATTGTCACGGTGAGCAGCACTGAGAGACCTGTAATCAGTGTTCACTGCATCTCTCGCATTCTCACATCGACCTGCAATTATCACAGCCTCCTCCAAATCCGTCGAGCCTTGTTCATAACATTTCGCTTGAAGCACTGGATCCAGACCCGCCAGGAATTTCTCTTCCCTTTGAGCATTATCTCCATAATCAGGAAAAGCCTCGTCCACCAACCTGCAGATCTTGGCAGCATACACCACCAAACTCTCTCGTGGAGCACGAGGGCGGGCTGATAGACTGGCTCTGAAGTGATCCATAAACTGTTTCTGGCCAAAAGTCTTTTTAAGTCTTTCTTTCACAGCCTTGTAATCAGTCTGAACTGTAGCAGGGAGGCTGTCCCACAGAAGAAAGAAAGGCTGCGTTGCTCAAACACGTTGGTAAAATCCTCGCCAATTCGTAATTATACGAAGCAGCGCCGTCTCCCTCCGTGAGCGCCCTGACCGCGACCTTGAACTGACACGCCCAGCATAGAAAGCTCTGCGTCTCATCACCGGAGAACGGCGGCGACAGTTCAATTCGAACGTGTCTGTTGCCCCTGACCTGACCACATCCTGGACAGACGTCATCGTCGTCCTTACACCACATGATGACCGCGAAGCATGAACTGTGTTTGGGGGAAGCACACTTGAGTGGGGAGTACTAGCCTATGTGAACATCAAATGGTTCGAGTTTTGTTGTCACCTCCATATGCTGATGTGGTGTGTTGGTTGGTTTGTTGGTGGTTAATGTATGGCTGGGGTGGGAGGTCCTGTGGTGGGTGGATTCACTGGGATGGCACTGCGGGCATGGAGGGGGGTGGGTCTGAGACACCAGATCCCACCGTTGAGCCTTCTGGAGGTGTCATGGGCTCAATTCAATGAAACATCAACAAAATAAGGTGCCCACTTGACAACCGCAACGAAGTGCTCATGGTGGCTCCCGGCAAGGAGGATGGTGCTTGCGCATGATGTGGGGTGATTTTTAGTGTCCAGCCCCCCTTGATTTTGGCACGAGGGGTTGAACATCTTTCCCTGTGTATTATTGCATGTAAATCTGCTAATCATGTAATATATTTTGCAATATATTTGCAGGCTTATACGAGGATGGATCCAATTGCTGAGTTTTTATTGGACAAGAGTAGAGTCAGGTTGAAGTCTTGGAACAGAAATGAGGTCGATACTAGAAAGGTCATAGCAGGCATGGGCAAGATCGTGGTCGGGGACATGTTGGGTCAAAACTGGGAATGAGATCTTCAGGGTTGGACAAAATTTGTGGTCATGGGACAGGCAGGGTCAAAGTCAGGACAGAAAGCACTGGGCCCGATAAAACGTGGTCATAAACTGAACTGGTTGGGATACACTGAGACAAGGCTGTAGTCAAAAGACAGAACTGGGTGGATTCCTGGGTCTCAAAGGGTTTCGTTTATCAAGGAAGCATGAGATAAGGCATTTAAGTTCTGATGACATTCCACAGCTTCCCATTGTAGACCGCTCCTATTTATGCTCTGTCTAAATGTTGTTCAGGTGTGATGGTTTCACCTCTGGGAGGTGCTTGTGGTTTGTGTGACAAGAAAACTTTGAGTGAATTAAGAAACAGAGAAAGAAAGAAGAAAAGAAAGAGAGAGAGAGACTAGAAATCCAAAGTCTAGCAATACAGATCCACAGGGAAAAAAAAAAAAAAAAAAAACCTCTGCTGGTCCACCTACCCTCTCACAGAGAACCTGTCAGTTGCCTCTTTATTTATAGGTGTGTGAGTGAGAGAATTCCTAAGTAAACATCTCTTACCCTTTCCCTCAGACCCCCAAGGACAGAATGGACATTAAATTTCCATTTTTTCATTTCACAGATTCTCCAAAGCGACGTACATCTCCAAGAACAATACAGAAGTGCATTACACCAACAGGAGAGATCTAGATGCAGAAATGTGACTCTTGAGTACAGTCAGTTGGTCTCTTACCACTGTATAAATCTATACAGATTATATGAGTAGCTTCATACAGAGGTTTCTTTTTTAATATTTAAAATATCACATTGTACAGGGCAGCATGGTGGCACAGCAAATAGCACTGCTGCCTCACAGCACCTGGGTGGTGCAAGAGAATGTGGATTTGATCTCTGCTCAGTCTGTGTGGAATTTGCATCTTCTCACTGCAACTGCTTGGGTTTCCTCTGAGGGCCCTGGTTTCTTCCTACAGTTCAAAGACACACAGGTCAGGTAAAGTGCTGGTGTTAAAACTGCCTGTCGAGTGATGCGTGTGTGATTACTCTATGATGGACTAGTATCCCGTCCAGGGTGTACCCCACTCAGCCTTGCATCTTCTGGGATAGACTCCTGACCAGGACAAGTGCATATTGCAAATGGATGGCTGGGTAACATCGTACATATTTATCAAGCAAATTGGGGAGAAGTGAGTCCGCAAGAGCGGAGTTTTGAGACTCTTCTTAAATGTAGAGAGAGATTCAGCAGTTCTGAGTGAGAGGGAGAGGTCAGTGCAGCACATTGAGACAGAAGCAAAAATCTGCATTTGGTTTTGGACTTTTGTGTGTGGGACCACCAAGTGGGCAGAGGTGGAGGAGCAGAACCATCTGGTTAGGGTTTACCAAGTGTTTAAGTCTAGATATTAGGGAGCAGATCCAATATTCATTTTGTAGCCTGCAACCAGAGTCTTGAATTTTATGTGGGCAGCGTCAAGAAGGTACTGTAGAGAGAAAAGGAGGAGAGATACATGGAAACGCTTAGGCAGGTGAGACATGACTTGTGCAGCAGCATTCTGTATCAGCTGGAAATATTTGATGACAGAGGTTGGAAGGCCAGACAGGACAGAGTTGCAGTCGCCGAGGCATAAAATGGCCTGGACCATGGCCTGGACAAGGAGTTGTGTAGTTTGTTGTGACAGAGGGGTGCATTATGGCAGCATGGTGGCACAACAAGTAGTGCTGCTGTCTCACAGTGCGTGGGTGGTGTGAGAAAAACAGCGTTCGATCCCCGCTCAGCCTCTGTGGAGTTTGCATGTTCTCCCCGTGTCTGTGTGGGTTTCCTCCCACAGTCCAAAGATATGCTGTTCAGGTTTCCCCACAGTGTGTGAATGACACCCAGAGAGAGTGTGTTTCACTGATGTATGGATCAGCGCCCTATTGTAGTAGTGTATCTAGCAGTGTACATCACAGTGGTGAATTAGGTGTGTGGCCTAGTAACACTACACAGAGTTCATTGTAAGTTGCTTTGGAGAAAAGCATCTGCTAAGTGAATAAATGTATCTGCAGGGCCAGGTAATGTCATCAATGTATTGAGAGAAGCAGGGATGTGAGTGAATTGTTACACTGAACTTCTTAGGTAATCAAGTACATGAAATGAGCCAAGTTGTCCTGTTTCATAGAGAGTTCTCAATGGGAGGATGGACTGGATAAGAAGGATCTCTATTTTTGGAAAGGTTGCGTTGTAGGTGGTGATCAGACATTCACACAGATATGTCAGAGAGGCAACCGGTGATACATGACAGTCCAAAACTGTAACTTTCGTTTCATTTTTGTTCGCTTACAGAGCAATACTGGAGTGCTGCCCTACTCTATTTTTGCTCCAGTCACTGCCTTTAATAAATGATTTGCTCATGTGATGTTTTCATCTATGTAATCCTTCTCTGTGTGGCAGAGTCTTCATGTGTCTTCCCCTTTACTGCGGGGGATAAAACATATAACCACTGCACTATGGCTTACTGGTTTCCTGGAATTCCGTGGTGCTCCACTACAGCCAACTATGATGAGGACAAAACATGGGCGAATTGGTTCTCCTTAGGTACTATACTGTACTTTACTGTGTTCACCAGGAATAGTAAGGAACATTTTTACACTCCAACTGAGAACTCAACATGGATCAAATTTTTAGAGGTTGTGCATTTAACTCTTAGACTACAATCTTACACTAAAAATTGCACCTATTGCTATTGTGAGCAAGGTACTTTACTCTAAATTGCTCCAGTAAAATTACCCAGCTGTATGTGTAATGGGTACATAATTATAAGAAGTTTAACACTGGAAGTCGCTTTGGATAGAAGTGTGAAATAAATGAAAGTAGGATCACACTTTACATACATGTATATTATGTGGTAGGAAAAAGAGAGCAATGACACTGATACTTGGTCTCAGGTTACAGAAGCCTTTAATGCAATATATGCACACAGGTGAACCTCCTGGGGAGAGTCACACTGAGAACAAGCAGAATACAGCTATTTATACACCGTGGGGTGGGGATAGTAAATTTCCACTAGTACAGCCGTTAGTTCAGCCTCCGTGCCTTGTTCCTCTTGTGGAGGTGTAGGTGGTTTAGTTCCTTCTATCCCACGGCAGCAGTTTCTTCATTTGGTGTTGCTATCTTATCTTTGCAGGTGCAGTTGTAATGTGTCCTTGCAAATGCAGCCTTATCACTCATCGCATTACATATTTTTGCAAGCAATTATTACAATCCCTAATTCATAGTTGAAAGGCAAATAAAGGGCCTCACAAAAAGTAGAATGAACAATTGATGAAATTTTTTCTCATACTCCCCACTCTGAGACTTTCTCAAACGTCTCACCAACACTAGTGGCCTAAAACCCCTTGGGCAATTCAATCAGGGCCTTCGCCCTCCTCTGGAATCTGTTGATAATGGGTGTACATTTGCAAGTTCAAAGGGGTGATGGAGCTCAGTAATACGTGTTTTAAGAAGGGAAAAACCACAGCATAGTAACAGAAGAAAGATAAACAAAAGTATTCCAAACATCAAGAGAGCTCGTAACCAATCCGCCCACCCGGAGAAAAAGGAGCCGAACCAGGATTTTTCAGCTCTAAAATTGTGAAACTTCTTCCTTATTTCATTGATGTGGTCGGCAAGATAATATGTTCCAAGTGGTCAGGTATGTATGTACTGTTCTGTGAGATATTTTTAGATTTGTTTTGGGTTTCTGCCACCTAGTGGTCATTTAGGAGAGTAACGTTATTCTTTACGTTATTTTGTACTGTTACATTATTGGATGGATGGGCCATGTGACACAGGCATAGATATGGTTTAAGAATCGGGAAGTGTTTTCAGTCGATGTGTGCCATGGCGGTCGGCTTGCGGCTCCAGCGCCTTCCCTCCTTGTTTGTGCCTTGGAAAGCATCGCTTGTAAGTTGCATTTACGTTTTTAGTAAATTATAGTAGCGTGAATGTAATATTTACGTTATGTTAATAGTGTAGACGTTATTTGTGTATTTATGGGTATTTGTATGTAACGATATGTAAATAACGTTTAGTAATTAGTGTCGCTTTGTATTGTTTTAGTTTTACAAAAAAGACACTACTTTCATGAGAAGGAAGACAACAGTAAAGGCATTCAACTTTACTCCAGCCTCTGACTTTCTCTGGAAGCTTGTTAGCAATCTGTCGATTTGCATTAGACACGCACTGAGGACAGAATAGTAAAAAAGCGACTTCACAGCGGGCACTACAGTAACGGGAAAGCAAGGGAAACGCAGCTCATGATGTCGCACACCCAAGTAGCCGAACTGGAACGATTGTCCATTGCCGATGAGGGCATTTCACGATGGGACAATGTGTGTGAAACAAAATCACAACGTTCTACTTCATCTGAATCTTCCTCAGCCAGCTTAGCGGCAGTCAGAGCTCACGCCAAAGTTGAAGCTGCACGCGCTCGTGCAGCTTTCATTCAGCGCGAGGCCGAGTTGAAAGTCCAAGAAGCATGCATAGCTGCCGAGCTTTTAGCACTGGCGCAGGAGAAAGAAGTTGCAGTAGCTGTAGCAGAAGTTGAAGTCTTTGCGGCAGCAGCAGAGATGGAGGGTCGAGAGGACGGAGGGAGTTACCATGCAATGGCTTGTGTTGCCATGCAGCGTACCCGCGACTATGTCAAACAACATTCCCAGCTATCTGATAGTGATACAGAACCCCCAATGCTTCAACCATTTTCACCATCTCGTTTGCCCAACACCAAACCCAAAGCTACAGCAGGCGCACAGAAGCAGACTCCCGATCACAGCGGAGCTCCTCACACATTACCTAAACATGCAGCAAGGCAGCCTGAGAGGTCAACACCAGTGGCTTGTCAACACATCACGAGGGACAACGACAACCACAGGGTACAGCTACCTGAAGGACCAACGCCTGCAGTTCATCACCATCCCAACCGTCAGTACCCTTCTGCTCATTTGCAGCCTCCCTCTTTCAACAGAACCTCATTCCAGCTGCAGGACGACAGGACTGGTATGAGTGACATAGCAACTTACCTGGTACGCCGAGAGCTTGTGAATTCTGGTCTCATCAAGTTCAACGATCGACCAGAAAATTATTGGGCATGGAGGTCTTCGTTCTGCAACGCCATTGGAGGGCTAAACTTAACTGCTAGCGAAGAGCTCAACCTTTTAACAAAATGGTTAGGCCCACAGTCTTCAGAGCACGTAATGCGAGTCCGTTCCGTGCATGTTGCCAGCCCTTCTACAGGATTGAAGATGGCCTGGGAATGCCTAGAGGAGTGCTATGGTTCCCCTGAAGTAATTGAAAGAGCTCTTTTTGACAGGATAGAGAGTTTTCCTAGAGTCAGTCACAAGGATCCCTTAAAGCTCAGGGAATTAGGAGACCTGCTTAGGGAGCTAGAGTCTGCTAAGTCTGAAGGCTATTTGCCTGGGCTCTCCTACCTAGACACCGCCAAGGGCGTCAACCCTATAGTGGAAAAGTTGCCACCTGGTCTTCGAGAGAGGTGGTTAGTTCAAGGCTCATTATACAAAGAAGAGTACAGTGTTTCATTTCCTCCACTTTCATTCTTCACGAACTTTGTATGTAGTGAAGCATGCAGAAGGAATGACCCTAGCTTTACTCTCTCAACAGTCTCTACCACTCCGCCAGACAGTTCCTACAGGTTTTCATCAGGATCACCAAAACACGAACGAGGAGAGAGGAGATCGGGATATTTCAAGACTCAGGTTTCTGCTCACAAGATTGAAGTCGCATCACATCAACAGGCTTCTCAGCAAGATGGCTCAAGTGGGAAGCTGAGTGACGTCGACAGACAATGTCCTATTCACAAGAAACCTCCATCCATCCATCCATCTTCCTCCGCTTTTATCCGGGGCCGGGTCGCGGGGGCAGCAGTCCAAGCAGAGTACTCCAGACCTCCCTCTCCCCGCACACCTCCTCCAGTTCCTCTGGGGGAACCCCAAGGCGTTCCCAGGCCAGCCGGGAGACATAGTCTCTCCAACGTGTCCTGGGTCTGCCCCGAGGCCTCCTCCCAGTGGGACAAGCCCGGAACACCTCCCCAGGGAGGCGTCCAGGAGGCATCCGGAACAGATGCCCGAGCCACCTCAACTGGCTCCTCTCGATGCGGAGGAGCAGCGGCTCTACTCCGAGCTCCTCCCGGGTGACTGTGCTCCTCACCCTATCCCTAAGGGTGCGCCCAGCCACTCTGCGGAGGAAACTCATTTCTGCCGCTTGTATCCGCGATCTCATTCTTTCGGTCATGATCCAGAGTTCATGACCATAGGTGAGGGTAGGAACGTAGATCGACCGGTAAATTGAGAGCTTCACCTTACGACTCAGCTCCCTCTTCACCACAACAGACCGGTACAATGACCGCATTACTGCGGACGCCGCACCGATCCGCCTGTCGACCTGCCGCTCCATTTTTCCCTCACTCGTGAACAAGACCCCAAGATACTTAAACTCCTCCACTTGAGGGAGCAACTCCCCCCTAACCCGGAGGGAGCAATCCACCTTTTTCCGACTGAGAACCATGGCCTCGGATTTGGAGGTGCTGATTCTCATCCCCGCCGCTTCGCACTCGGCTGCAAACCTCCCCAGTGCACGCTGCAAGTCTTGACTTGATGAAGCCAACAGGACCACATCGTCCGCAAAAGCAGAGACGAGATCTCGCGGCCACCAAAACAGACACCCTCCGTTCCCTGACTGCGCCTAGAAATTCTGTCCATAAAGATAATGAACAGAATCGGTGACAAAGGGCAGCCCTGGCGGAGTCCAACATGCACCGGGAACAGGTCTGACTTACTGCCGGCAATGCGAACCAACCTCCTGCTCCGGTCATACAGGGAACGAACAGCCCGTAGCAACGAGCCCCGAACCCCATAATCCCGAAGCACCCCCCACAGGATGCCACGAGGGACACGGTCGAATGCCTTCTCCAGGTCCACAAAACACATATGGACTGGTTGGGCAAACTCCCACGAACCCTCCAGCACCCTAGTGAGGGTATAGAGCTGGTCCAGTGTTCCACGGCCAGGGCGAAAACCGCATTGCTCCTCCTGGATCCGAGGTTCGACTATCGGTCGGATTCTCCTCTCCAGTACCCTGGCATAGACTTTCCCAGGGAGGCTAAGGAGTGTGATCCCCCTGTAGTTGGAACACAATCTCCGGTCCCCCTTCTTAAAAAGAGGGACCACCACCCCGGTCTGCCAGTCCAGAGGCACCGTTCCCGAACTCCACGCGATGCTGCAGAGGCGTGTCAGCCAAGACAGCCCCACAACATCCAGAGACTTGAGAAACTCGGGGCGGATCTCATCCACCCCCGGAGCCTTGCCACCGAGGAGTTTTTTGACTACCTCAGCAACTTCAGCCAGGGTAATGGACGAGTCCCCCTCCGAGTCCCCAGCCTCAGCTTCCTCTACGGAAAGCGTGTCGGAGGGATTGAGGAGATCCTCAAAGTACTCCTTCCACCGCCCGAGAACATCCTCAGCTGAGGTCAGCAGCGCACCACTTCCACTGTAAACAGTGTTCGTGGAACACCGCTTCCCCCCTCTGAGTCGCCGGACGGTTTGCCAGAATCTCTTTGAGGCCGACCGAAAGTCTTCCTCCATGGCCTCACCGAACTCCTCCCAAGCCCGAGTTTTTGCCGCGGCGACTGCCAGAGCCGCGCTCCGTTTGGCCCGTCGGTACCTGTCAGCTGCTTCAGGAGTCCCATGAGCCAGCCAGGCCCGATAGAACTCCTTCTTCAGCTTGACGGCATCCCTTACTTCCGGTGTCCACCACCGTGTTCGGGGATTGCCGCCGCGACAGGCACCGGAGACCTTATGGCCGCAGCTCCGAACAGCCGCACCGACAATGGAGGAGCGGAACATAGTCCATTCAGACTCAATGTCCCCCACCTCCCTCGGGACCTGGTTGAAACTCTGTCGGAGGTGGGAGTTGAAGACCTCTCTGACAGGGGCCTCCGCCAAACGTTCCCAACAGACCCTCACTATGCGTTTGGGCCTGCCAGGTCTGTCCAGCTTTTTCCCCCGCCATCGAATCCAACTCACCACCAGGTGGTGATCAGTTGACAGCTCAGCCCCTCTCTTCACCCGAGTGTCCAAGACATATGGCCGAAGGTCAGAAGAAACGACTACAAAGTCGATCATCGACCTCCGACCTAGGGTGTCCTGGTGCCAAGTGCACTGATGGACACCCTTATGCATGAACATGGTGTTCGTTATGGATAAACCGCGACTAGCACAGAAATCCAATAACAACTCATCGCTCGGGTTCAGATCAGGGAGGCCGTTCCTCCCAATCACGCCCCTCCAGGTATCACTGTCGCTGCCCACGTGGGCGTTAAAGTCCCCCAGTAGAACGACAGAGTCCCCAGTGGGAGCGCTTTCCAGCACGCCCCCCAGGGACTCTAAAAAGGCCGGGTACTCTACACTGCCGCTAGGCGCATAAGCGCAAACGACAGTGAGAGACCGTTCCCTGACCCGAAGGCGTAGGGAAATGACCCTCTCATTCACCGGGATGGACTCCAACACATGGCGGCTGAACTGTGTTGGTTCATGAGCCCTATGTTCTTAACTTGAAAAACACACTGTGCATGCTGCTAGATTAGTCAGATCTGAGATCAGAATTGGATTTGGTCCATGCTCCTTCTAAATTTTAATTCTATAGTACATTAAGGAAGCCTGCTCCTATTATCGCACTAAATTCCTTTAAGTGAATGCCTTTAACAGTTTGTAACCATTTTATGAGGCGCTGCAGTTATCGTATTTTTTCTTCAAATGTGTTCACAGACTGTCTGAAAAAAATCATGAAATGAAGCTGTCCTTAACTGCCACTCTATTAGATAGATAGATAGATAGATAGATAGATAGATAGATAGATAGATAGATAGATAGATAGATAGATTGGAAATTCTTGTGCCAGAGATTGCTCAAACAGATGTTACGATGTTACCACTTTACTCCCTACAGAAGGGGGAAGAGTTATACAAATTGATGGCCACTGGTATAAAAGACCTCTTATGGCGTTCTGTGGTACACCTCGGTGGTCTTAATCTATGGCTGAAGCTGCTCCGCTGTGCTTCCAATGTGGCATGCAGGGGATGAGAAGCATTATCCATAATACTGAGTAGTTTCCTCAGCATCCTCCTCTCTAACACCTCCACCAAAGACTCCAGTTCCACCCCCAGGACAGAGCCAGCTATCCTGATGAGCTTATTGAGTCTATTGGCATCGGCTGCCTTCATCCTGCTGCCCCAGCCACACTACAGCGTAGAAGATAACACTGGCCACCGCTGAGTGATAGAACATTTGCAGCATGGTTCTGCAGACATTGAAAGATCGAAGTCTCCTGAGAAAATACAAGCGGCTTAAACCTCTCTTGTACAAAACCTCAGCGTTTTTAGTCCAGACCATCTTATTATCTATGTGAACACCCATATACCTATAGTCCTCAACAATGTCGACCTCTGTTCCCCGGATGCTAACAGGATTCAGACAGATCTTTTGCTTCCTCAAATCTACCACCAACTCCTTGGTCTTTGTTATGTTGAGTTGCAGGTGATTTAATTCGCACCACTCCACAAAACTGTCCACCACACTCCTATACTCAGCCTCCTGTCCGCTACTAATAAAACCAACAATGACAGAGTCACCAGAAAACTTCTGCAGATGGCAGGACTGTGAATAGTATCTAAAATCTGATGTTTAGAGTCTGAACAGAAAGGGAGACAGGACCGTCCCCTGAGGTACCCCCGTGTTGCTCACTATTGTATTTGACACATAGCTCCGCAGCCGCACATACTGTGGCTGACCTGTGAGATAGTTGGTAATCCAGGCCACTAGTGGAGCATCCACCTGCATGTCCAGCAGCTAAGTCCTGAGCAGGGCAGGTTGTATGGTGTTAAAAGCACTTGAGAAGTCAAAAACATGACTCTCACATAACTGCCTGCCTCATCCAGGTGAGCGTAAGCCCTGTCCAGCAGAAAAAGAATGGCATCTTCCACTCCAACGCGAGGCTGGTAAGCAAACTGCAAAGGGTCAAGTGACAGCTCTACTAGTGAACGGAAGTGCTTCAGGACTAGCCTCTCTAGTGACTTCATAGCATATGAAGTCAAGGCCACCAGTCTGTAGTCACTGAAAGTATTTGGATGTTTTTTCTTGGGGACAAGGACCAGGCATGACATCTTCCACAGAACAGGGAAAGTCATCAGTCTCAGGCTCAGACTAAAGATGTACTAGAAAATCCCACACAACTGACTAGCACATCCTCTGAGCATTCTGGGACTGAGACTATCAGGCCCTGCAGCCTTTTGCCTGGGCGTAGTCTGCTGAACTCTCTTCTGACATCTTCCTTGGTTATGGTAACGACTGGCCCCGGAGAGCTGTTAAAAAGCCCTGATAAGGGAGGGGAGCCAGGCTGAGGTGCGCAGACAGAAGCCAACAGAGTCATTGAGGAGAGATGATGGGGTGAGGGTACAGAAGGAGGGGAGTCAGGGACGGGGTGTTGAGGTAAGTGGTGGTGAGAGGAAGTCATGGCGGGGGGGGGGACTATGGAGAAGCTGGGTGGAGGATGAGCAGAAGCCAACTCATCAAACCTGTTAAAATACAGGTTTAACTCATTGGCATCATCCAAGTCTCCATCCCTCCCCTGATCGTTCTTCTTCCCATGGCTGGTAATTGCTCTCATGCCACTCCACACCTCCCTGCTGTTCTTCTGCTGAAGTTTCCTCTCAGGCTTCCTCCTGTAACCCTCCTTCCCCTCTTTTATCTTTTCCCTCAGCTCTATCCGTGCTTTCCTCATCTCCTCCTTGTCTCCACTCCTGAAGGCCGCCTTCTTCCTGTTCAGCGATGCCTTGATATCCTTAGTCACCCAGGGTTCATTATTGGGAAAACAGAGTATCGTCTTGGTGGGGATCACGCTGTCTGTACAAAAATTTACATAACCTGTTATGCAGTCCGTGAGTCCATCCATGTCATTCCCATATGTATTACAGAGAAAATCCCAGTCTGTCGCCTCAAAGCAACCACGGAGAGTCTCTTCTACTTCCTGTGACCACATCCAGACAGTTCTGGTGGTAATTGGGTGCTGCTGGACTACCAGTTCATACAGAAGCTTAAGGTAAACTAGGTTGTGATCTGATCTGCCCAGAGGAGGAAGGGTTGTGGAGCTGTATGCATCCTTAACATTAGCATACAGCAAGCCCAGTGTTTTGTTCTCTCTGGTTTTACAATCCACAAACTGTTTAAAAGTGGGCAGAGTTCTTGTCAATGTGACATGGTTAAAATCTCCTGAGATCGCTATGAAGGCATTTGGGTGCACTGTTTGTAATCTAGCAGTCACGGAGGTGATGACGCATTCGCCACAGGCGAAATGTATACAACAATAACAATGGCCTGAGAAAGTTCTCTGGGCAAGTAATATGGACGAAGAATTACTGCTAACAGTTCAATGTCCGGGCAGCAATATGTATCCTCAGTGAGGGGATATATAAGCAGCCAGTTTTTGAGCTTTTATAACTGAGTGGAAAGGTAAACGGCACATTTATGGCTGATCTTGCAGAGATCTTTAATTGCTTTCTTTGATTTGCATTTCACCATCAGATATGAATGACTGAGAAAAAGGGTCTACTGGGATCTTTTTTCTCTCATGGCATTCATCCATCTTCACATAGTGTTTATTTAACATTCGCATATGGCACTTGATAGTATTCAACAATGGCAATGATTTTGTGAAACTTCTAAGGATTCTCTTAATTTTGCTTCATTGTTCACAGGCCACAATCATAGTCACTTTTGCTTCATGGTCTTGATGCTCCTGACGGGTTTCTGCAGGTATAAAGCTGTTCAGCTGCTACATGTGCAACACGTTCTTCTCGACGAAGGGCAACCTGAAGGTACACATGCGCCTGCATACAGGCTCCAAGCCCTTCAAGTGCCCCTTCTGTGAGCTACGTTTTCCCACTTCTGGCCACCGCAAGACACATATTCAGAGCCACTACAAGTCCTCCATGGAAGCCCAGAAGGGGAACAATGGGGCTGAGCAGCAGGCCCAACCAGCATTGGCCCCACCCACTTACTCCTTACCACCTGTGGGCATGCTCCAAGTGGGGACCGAGAATAACCTCTAGCCTAATTTGTTTCAGGACTGATATGTCCCCTCCAAACTTGTTTTTGAAAATTTCTCCATCATTTCTGACAATTACAATTTTTATTCGATAAATAAATCCTAAAAAAGCAAAACTTCAGTTGTATTGTTCTAATGTATGAATTCACCCACTGGAATCTTCTTAAATATGCATTTCTTTCCCTCAAAGTGCCAATCACATGAATTCACAACCTGAAGATTTATTTTAAAATGGACGCCCTGTGTTGCTGGGTAGGCTCCGGTTCCCTGCGACCCCGTATGGGACAAGCGGTTCAGAAAGTGTGTGTGTGTGTGTGTGTGTGTGTGTGTGTGTGTGTGTGACATTTATTGTGGAACATTTTTAGGAAGTAGTTACATTGGTTATGACTAACCCTAACCTTGTAAGATGAAGGCCCCTGGTTTGAAACCTCTGAGCACTACAGTAGCCTTGCTACGAACTGATACAGTGAGAATGTCCTGTTGTGTAAACAGGCGAATCATTGTAAGCAGCATTATGTATGGGCGCAGCAGCTTGGTACTCCTGTAAACGTTCTCTGTTGTGTCGTTTTCTTTGTCATTTCGGACAGTAAAGTTGCAGCACGCTTAGTGTGTAGCTGTCTTGACCTTCTAAGCATTGGTGTTACATGCAGTCACCTCAAGCTTGACTGTAAACAAATACCAGCAGCGATCGCCACACCACCGGCATTAGCTTGGCTTACACTTTATGGAGAACCATCAAGGTCACTAAGATAGACAAACTATATTTTTCTTATTGGTGACAGTGTCCACTAACAGACCTACTGATACCAGAAATTGGTAAATGTGTTCTTGTATATGTACAGTTAAAAAAGGGTTATGGCCACTTTGAGCTCGCGAACAAAGACCCCCCCAGCGCGAATCCCTATAGCGCTGAATGACCCCAGTCTCACCATCTCTGTAGCACAAGTGAGAAAAACTTTTAGCCGAGTCAACATCCGCAAAGCCGCTGGTCCGGACGGAATTTCAGGGCGAGTTTTAAAAACATGCAGTTAACAACTGGCTGCTGTCTTCACGGACATATTTAACAGCTCCTTAAAAAGCTCAGCTGTACCCACCTGTTTCAAAAACACCACCATTATCCCTGTTCCTAAGAAAAACAAAGTGAGCTGCCTTAATGACTATCGCCCAGTGGCACTGACCCCCATTGCAATGAAATGCTTTGAGAGGCTGGTGCTGGGACACCATCCCAGACACTTTCGACCCACTGCAGTTTGCCTATCGCCACAACAGATCCACTGAGGACGCAATATCACACACACTTCACACCATTCTGTCTCACCTGGATAATAAAAACTGCTATGCAAGGCTATTATTTGTGGACTATAGCTCGGCATTTAACAATGTCATCCCAACCAAGCTGATCCAGAAACTACTAGGGCTGGGACTGAGTGCCACATTGTGCAACTGGATCCTGGATTTCCTCACCAACATACCTCCTCCCCACTGATCCTCAACACTGGCACTCCACAGGGAAGCGTCCTGAGCCCAGTGCTGTACTCTTTGTTCACACATGACTGTGTGGCCGGTCACAGCTCCAACACCATCAAAGTTTCCTGACGATACCACCATTGTGGGTCTGATCACCAACAACGATGAGATGGCCTACAGAGAGGAGGTGAGGCTCCTGGCAGAGTGGTGCCAGGACAACAACCTGTCTCTCAATGTCAGCAAAACTAAGGAGCTGGTGACTGACTTTAGGAAACAGGATACGGCTCATGCACCCATCTACATAGGAGGGGACGTTGTAGAGTGGGTCAATGGCTTCAAATTCCTAGGGGTCACCATCACTGCCAAACTCACATGGACTGAGCACACAGCATCAACCATCAAAAAGGCCTATCAATGTCCACTTCCTCAGGCATCTGAAGAAAGCAAGAATATCCACTACAGTCATCACCACTTTCTACAGGTGTGCTGTAGAGTCCGTCCTCACAGGGTGTATTACATCCTGATGTGGTAGCTGCTCCATACAGGACAAGAAAGCCCTACAGAGGGTGGTCAAAACAGCTCAGGAAATCATCGGCACACAGCTACCAGCAATCCAGGACACCTAAACCACACGCTGCCTCAGAAAGACAATGCGCATCATGAAAAATCATACTCACCCCGCATGGGCATTTTTCTCTTCCCTGCCATCTGCAAAACGGCTTAGGTCTATTCGAACCCGCACAGCTAGATACAGGAACAGCTTTTACCCCACTGCTGTAAGAGTATACAACACACCAATGTGCCACCTTTAGTAACTAGAGCTGGACTGCTCCTTCCAAGCACACTGGTAGACTACATTGTCACTTTAAGCATTCTCAGTCTCATGTTCTGAGTTCTCTGGCTGACTACTGTTATTTATTGTTATTGTTACCATTATTTACTGTCATTGTATTAGCATTACTCAAACTTGAAACTTGAAGAAACATTCACTGTAAATGTGTTAAAATGGCAATGCCATTTACACACAAGTCTGTAATTGTTACGTTTTCGATAGCTATCAAAAAGGTAAATGACTGATGCACTTGCTGCAATTTCTTGTTTGAAGCCACAAACCTGCTTGGAGCACACGTGAAGGAAGAAGAAATGCAAGATTAAAAGCTCAAAGTAATGCTAAAATCCACACTTACATGCTTTACATTATTATAGACACTTTTCCCACCATGGTTCCATTTTTTGTTCTGCAGATATTCATCTTTTAGAATGTCTATGCAGTGATTTACACTTCCTGCCAGTTTTTATATTCGCAGCAGTTGCTGCGGTAGTTTCATAATCGACAGACCGACCATAGCTGCGCAGTGCTGTGAAAAATTGTTTTGGAGAAAGGGCCGCAGAAGTTACCTTGTTCACGTGGAGGTCCCGGCACAACCGCAAACCCAAGTTGCGAAGGCACCCACTTTTGCCAGTGATAAAACTACATTCCTCGACACTACGGACATGACCGTTGATGGCATTTGTGCACATACCCTCGGTGTTCCTTGGCAGGGAAAAACAACAATTAAACCCAAGCCTAAACTTATTATAAACAGAAGTTACATGGTGTGAAACCAAAAGGAAGCATTAACAGTCTCCAGCACGGTTATCAACACCACCAGCACAAAACTTGAAGGCGGGACTTGTACTTTCCTTTGCTTCTTTTTATGTGGTCATCAACGCACAATACACATGCTGTTAGGGTTGGCAATCCTCTTTACACCAGTGTTTCAGTGTTTTGGGTATACACCTTTTGTGTGTGTGTATACGTCATACGTCATACACGTAGGAGGGGGACAGTCTGGCTGACAATCAATCACACTGTCCACAAAAAACACAGTGTACCTGATCACCTGCAACAGGTGCCAAACAAGGCTGGTAGGGAAGACCAAACATGTGCTCAGCACCAGGCTGAAACAACACTTATATAGCATCTCCCATAGAACTAGGACCACTGCACTTGTTAACCACTTCATAGACCACGGGTTAGACAGCCTAAACATGACAGGTCTAGAAGCTAACCGGGGACAGGTGTAGAGCGGAACAAAAGTGGATTCATGCCCTCCGCACATGAACTCCCGAGGGGCTCAATGAAAGGTAAGGTGAACCAAGCAAAGACAACCCTAACTCAAACCCCAACCCCAACCCATAGGCAAACACACACACAACACCTTTACACACCTCCCAGCAATGCTTGTCACCAGCATCACTCCACCACGCAGAAACACACCTAAAACAAAAGGGACATGTTACAACCTGGAGGAGAACACGTTGTTGCCAGAGCAACTGAAACACAACTGTGTGTACAAAGCCCATAACTCTCCTCAGCCTAACCCTAGGATCAGAAATCGTGGTAGAGAGACAAGGAGGGTGGGGGTTAACACTGTACATAGTTTATTTTGTAAAAATGTGTTGAAAATTCATGATTGAATCTAGGAATGATGGAACAAAAGCCCCTGAGCAGCCGCATACAAGAAAATGGATCAATTCAGTAAATTATTCAGCCCTGAGAAACAGCTGAAGAAAACCCTTTGTTTTTTGACTCTTTTCCCAAGTGAGAACCTTTCACTGACTATGTGTCTATGTGACTGCATAGCAATTGAAAGCATTAAAGAGTAAGTTGCAGGACCTGGATGGTAAAAGAAAATAACAATGGGAAACTGACAGTAAACCCATTACTCCTGACCCCGTCTCTGATCCGACAGAGTTTGAGACATTCATGCGGGAACATAACAAGGGAAATGGGAAGCAGTTGCAGAGTGGGAAAAAGTGTAGTCCTAGAAGGCAAAACACACACACACACACACACACACACACACACACACACACACACACACACACACACACACATTTTCTGAAACCTCTTGTCCCATGCGGGGTCACAGGGAGCCGGAGCCTAACCCGCCAACATAGGGTGTAAGGCTGGACGGGGAGGGGACACACCCAGGACGGGACTCCAGTCCACCGCAAGGCACCCCAAGCGGGATTCAAACCCCAGACCCACCGGAGAGCAGGACCTAGCCAAACCCACTGCGCCACCGTGCCCCCTGAAGGCCAAACAGATCAGTCATATAAAAAGGAATGTAGAAAGTGGCATAAGCAGACTAGAGGGAAATGGCCTAAACAAGGTACTTTTGATCCTGTTGTGTTGAGGAATGATCGATATGCTTCAGAAAGACAAACTGGGGGATGTTGTCGTGGTGCAAGAGGATATAACAAGTATAAGTGTAAGAAATGGGAGGATTTAGTAAGGGAGAAAGCATTAGAAGTTGCCCAGATGCGTGTGAACGATCTTGCCCTAAAACTGAAGACAGAACAAGCAAAAGCTGAAGCACAGGCTGCAGTGATGACCTTGGTCTCGAAGACAGTGGATCCTCCACAGATGGGTAAGCGCCACCCAGAAAAGGTAAAAGAAGAATCTCCTCTTTATTCTGTGTTATGTGCAGCCCCTCCTCCTTGTGATGGTGTTGATGAAGGAGCAGCGGGAGGAGGCGAAGGAAGGGGAGGAGGAACTTCCTGTGGCTGCACGCAGACGAAGAACAGAGAGTGCGAAACAGTCCTGGGAGGCCCTCACCGCCAATTGCCATTGGTCCAGAGGAAATGGGACATTCAGGAACAGATTGATGTCTATAATAGCCTGCCAGATCCTGAACAGGTGGGCGGACAAAGGTTCTGGGAAGCCACTAAGGAGACCCGGACAACAGCTAGCATCCCAGTGGAGGTGAGTGGACCCAGGTGCTCAGGAGAAAGCTAAAGGGGGATTGGAATGGACTGAGAGAAGGGTGGAATGCAAGAAACTGTGATCATCAGAATTGGGCAATTGAATGGCAGGACCTTAAAACTCACATCGAATAAAAATATAGGAGACAAACTGATTGGACAAAAGGGAACGAAACGGTGAGTGAATGGGAACACAGGCTACAAGAATTAATAACCAACAACTCAAGCATTACAGAAGGGGATGAGAGAAACACAGCAACTTCATCATTACTTGTTGATGGGGTTGAGATTTGAGTGAAGACTTCCTGGAATGGGAGGAAGCCGAACTGAGTGAGCTGCATCCATATGCCAATCATGCTGAGAGGAACCTGAGAGAGCAGATAGAGAAAAAGTATACAAACCGGATGTCCACTCAGCTTTCCTATTTCAGTATCAACCCCTGCAGGCACAAAGCCGGAGACGTGGATGAGGAAGAAGTGGTGTTGCTGGGAATGGACGTGGAGGTTCTCTTGGAAATGGAAAGCGCTATAACTGTGACAAATCTGGCCACTAGAAGAAAGAATGCTTGGAACTGCCCCAAAGCACCCTGATGAGAAAGAAGGTGGCAAGAGTCCCCACCAATGGACAACACATACGTGTGATTGCAGCATCAGGACAGCAGTGTTCAATTTATTTTTTATTCAATTCAATTTACTTTTATAGAGCGCTCTTCTCATGCAGTGACACAGAGAGCTTTAACACAGGCATAAGGCAAGAAAAACAGATATATCAGATAAGAAACAAAGAAGACAGTTGACTAATGACTACCATAATATAGTACTTTTATAGAGATATAAGTATGCCTACTGGCCACGGAGGAAAGGAACAAAAACTCCCAATTGAAAATCAAGGGTGGAAAAGAAAAAAAAAAAAAAACCTCCGGGGGTCCAAGGGCCGGTGGCTGCCCACCCCTCCTGGGCATTCCAGATTAGTAACAATTCTAAACCAGTAATTCTAAACAAGTAAAAATGATTTTGTTGATATATGGTATCTTGAATCCCCAGCTCAGAATGGTACGTCTCGTCCATCATGCCAGTTGGTCATCATCTTCAGTCAGCATGGGATTCGTCTGTCGCCGCTGGCCAGCCTCCTCAAGTCTTGTGTAGCGAGACAATGCTCAACAAGAAGAAAGAAAAGAGTTAGCAAATTGTAAACTGTTTAGGTGCTCTGTAGCTAAAGACATGACCTCTTCCTGAGGTCTTATTGATCACAGGTACTTTAATATAACCTGCATCCGATGAATGTGGATGTTATAGTCCTGGGATATAAGAATCAATAATCTCATAAAGGTAAGCAATGCCATGTACTGCCTTATATGTCAAAAGTGGGATTTTATAATCAACTCTAAATGCAACCGAGAGCCAATGTAATGATTTAGGTACCGGTGTTATATGGTCGTACTTCCTAGTTCTAGTGGCAATTCTCACAGCAATATTTTGTACCAACTGTAGCCTGGATACAGATTGGTATGGACAACCCGATAATAAAGCATTACAATAGTCCACCCTGTTTGAAACAAAAGCATGAACCAGTTTCTAAGCATTCTGTGTACATAGGAATCACCGTAATGTTTCTTAACTGAAGGAAGCATGACTTAGTCAAAGCATTTACATGAAATGCAAATGTAGTATTGCTCAAGGTCACACAAGCAATACTGCTTTGTCATTGGTTTTACATATCTATAATCAGCATTAAACTGTCCATATTACTATATTGTACATGTAATTTTATTCATTGTTTGGGTTCAGATAGAAAGGGTAGGTACTATAAGAATGAATACTAATAAAAGATGGATCAACTTTCCCTGCTCTTCATTATTTTATAATAATGTTGTCTTTCACATTGCATATTATGTGAATAGCAAAATGAGTTCACACCTAGGGTAATTCAATAACTAAATTGTCATCATACATTCACATAAACAGTTCACCTGGGAAAGACAAGTACTTCACCTTGCGATAGGACATCCCGTATGACCACAGGGCAAATCCCAGTATTTGACCTGAAAAAATGCAATCACATCACCATGTGATGTTACCGTCTCGTAGATTTTTAGGTCATTGTTTGTGAATTTCTTTACATGTTGCCAAATTTGAAAGTTGAAAGAAGCTCCTTAAAGATCAAGTCGCATATGGCCTAATATGTTCTGCCATGGAAGATCATCAACTTGTACCAGAAACTTCCAAGAACGTGAATGAAAGTTCCACTGCTGGAGCATCAAACTGAAAAGACCATGTCTCCACCTAGTGTCACTGTGAGGGTATGGACGACGGATGGAAGCAGCAGTGGAGAATTGAAATAGTGGACCAAAAGGTTTATTTCCCTTTACTAAAAAGTATTCTTCAAAACACATAAACCCTCAACCAAGTACAAAACAAACATAAAGTTATAAAGAACATGAGGCCTCTGAGCCATGGGCTTAGCCCTTATATCAACATTAATGCATAACTCTCCTATTCACTGCATGAGAGTAACTACATAAGTTTGTATCAAGCTCTCTCACTAGTGCCCTAATACAAACCTATATAGCAATAGCTCTGCCCTCTGATTATACCATAACAGCCTCAATTTATTTCAAAATACATTTCCCCCAAAAATTACATCTAAAATAAATACTTAAATACTAAAACATACAAACAATACTAAACATTTTTTACTATAAAAATCCCTACATACATCTTATAAAAACATTTCACACTACACAGTAAAACACCCCTGCCTAGTTGGTTGTGCCCAAGGACTCCCCCCTAGATATACCCCAAATAGTTGACTCCATCGGGTTTACAACACAAGGCACCAAACACAACAGAACACCAGACAGCTACATGGTAAGGAAAAAGTCTACAGAAATGTTCTTCTAAAAACAATAAATACATTCACTCTCCACACAGTTACATATACCTGCCATATCTTTATAAAAGAAATATTAGTTAATGACAACCAGCCAGATACCGGTAGGCCTTTCCCGGCACCCAATCTAGTTCAAACAAACAGTGTTAAATGGAATACGAAACCAGAACAAACAATATAACAATACAAGATAAAATGCATGTGACAGGCAACAGCAACAAGGTTCAGCGTTACATTGTTGGTACTTTGCCGGCATCTTGCTGATTCCTTGGAACAACTTGCCTGTCACAGCTCAGTCTGTGACAGTCACCATGCTGCTATCGCTGGAGTCCCATCGACCAGTAAATGAGAAAAGCTGGATTTCCACGCTCAAACGTACAAGCTGGAACTTGCTCTCCAGATGTGAGGGGTGATTCAACAGACCCTGCAGTTTAGATGATGTAATTCCAGCAGGTTCAGCCTGACAAAACACCTCTTATGCTGTCATAGTTGCTTTTAGGCGGGTGACTGATGGCAAGAGCACCCCTACTAACTGGCAACAGAACTGAATAGGAACTTGCATGTGGCCTGTGTACATGGAAGTTTCCCCACTGAAGAACCTCTACCTGACCAGTGAGTGACTGTGGCGTCATGTTTCCTGTGCTCTTGTCATTCAATGGGTGACTCCTGGGCTATGGGTTTGGGTGTGAGTTCAAATTCAAATGTCTGTGTGGAGTTTATATGTTTCCCCTGTGTTTGAGTGGGTTTCCTCCCACAGTTTGAAGACATAGGTTTCAGGCAAATTGATGATTCTAAATTGTCCATGGTGTTTGTGAGGCTACCCTGTAATGGGCTGGTTGTTAGAAACCTATCCTGGAGTTACAGGACACTAAGCTAGGAGGGGTACACCCTGGATGAAATACCCTCTTGCTTGAAATCCAAAAAGCCAGAAGGATTGTGAGGCCCCATTTTCATGGTCTGTGCTCATACCGTGACCCTGGGCCATGCACTTATATGTCATGCATCATGGTGGCTGGAGGAGGGAGAAGGCTTGGCAGTCATTCTTACACTGCCACTGCGCAAAAGCATTGAAGCAAAGTGAACACGAGACAGGGAAGCAACTGGTAAGAGCTGATGGTACAACTACAGTACATTACTGTGCTTCTGTCTCATCTGATCGATGCATAACGTTTAAAATTTTTTTGCACTTGTTTCTGATAGATTTCATCATACTGATATTTCTTTCCAGAAACTGAAAATTGGGTGTTAGAAGCCTAGAGATGTTATACCGAAATTTAATTACATTTACCTGTATTCATTTAGCAGATGCTTTTCTCCAAAGCGACGTACATCTCAGCAAAAGTACAATTTATGCATTATATTAAGAGAAGGAGACATAGCTGCAGACATGAAAGACTCAAGCAAACCCAATTTGTTACCTACCACTTGGTGCTCCAAGGTTCATTGTTCAAGTAGGTGCATAAAACACAGGATAGACAAATCCTGATACTCTCCCATCAATTTTTTTTCTTAAATATTATAAGATACAAATAAGCAAGTACAATGCCAGAGTGGTGGCTGAATAAAGGTTGTATCTGGGGATGCTTATGGAATTACGATGAGTGAAAAGTTACACCATAAACGAGCTGGAGAGATCTTGGGCGAAGTGGATCTAGAAAAGGTGAGTTTTCAGACCCTTCTTGAATACAGACAGAGTTTCCGCAGTTCTGAGTGACAGAGGAAGGTCATTCCGCCACAACGGACACAGAACCGAGAACCTCCAAGCTTTACCTTTTGTGTGTGGGACCACCAACCGAGCAGAAGTAGACGAGTGAAGGGGCCTGGCTGGGGTGTAACAGTTGATTAAGTCTTGTAAATAGCTGAGAGCAGTTCTATTGATGCATCGCGCGAGCAGGTGTGCAAAACTCAGGATAGACTAATCCTGATCACCTTTCTCCAGTTTTTTTTTGTTTTTCTTTTTTTTTTTTTTAAAGATACACAAGCATTTACATGCAATACAGGAGTAGTGGCTGTGTAAAGGCTTATCTGGGCATGATCATAAAGTCACGGTGCATGAACATTTACACCATACATGAGCTTGAGCGATCACGGTTGAAGTGAGTCATGATATCCATCAAGCAGATAGTTCGGGGTGAGGAATTCAGATAGTTGATCACAGGCCACTGGCTCTAGAGAGCCATGGGGTGGTACTGAGGCATGCTGGTCTAGAAGATAGTGAAGCAGAGAGGAAAATGCTAGTAGCATCGTCTGTAGATAGATCAGAAAATTGTGCAGCAGAAGGGAGAGCAGACAGCGTGAGAGAGGCAAAGCAGGAAGGTGAGAGAGATTTTAAGTTGCAGTGGAAGGTGACAATGGGTGCAGAAAAAGGCGAGGGATTACTGGTGAGGCGGAGTTGAAAGGAAATGAAGAAGTGATCAGAAACATGCAGCAGAGTGACAGAGAGGATGGGACAGCCACAGTTATGGGAAAATACAAGGTCAAGGCATATGCCTGCTTTGTGAGTAGCATGGGACTGGGACAGGAAGAGGTCAAAGGACTGTAGGAGCAACAGAAGGCTGCTTGCATGAATGTCATCGTCACGCCAGTTGAAGTCACCCATGAGAATCAACGGAGTGTTGCCCCCGGCGGAGAGCTCAACAAGATGTCAAGGTCATCCAAGAAGCAGCCGAGAGGGCCAGGAGAGCGGTAAAGAATAACTACAACACGAGTGATTGGGGCAGTGATAGAGAAAAAGTTTGTAAATGAACAGATGCTGTACTAAGTATTCATTAATTGTATCATACATTTACACGTCATGCACTTGCTTCAACATTTAAAAAAGAAAGAAACACATATTTGAAGATATTTAATTATTTTTCTCCCTGAAGTACATACTACAAGCACTTCTTGAATACATTTGGGACTCAAAAGAAGAAAGGGATGAACATTAACAAAGTTATTTCTGTATGTTAATGCTTTTTTTTTTTGAGAACGTGTTCACTTTCTTGGATCAATGATGGGGTTCAGCACACCTGTGGAGTGGAAGCTTACGGGGCACAGCTCCGCTTAGTAGAGCGGCACAACGGCTGGGATGCGGCAACTACAGCAGCACAACTGGGGCTAGCCTTGGAGGAGAGTGCTAAGAGACAGAATTTAAGGGGCCACACACACTGACCGTCCTGCTGGAAGTGAGAGCGGACCAACATCACGAGCTGCCTGCGCTCACGGCTGCCCTGAGACGCTGTTTCAGCCAACAAGAAACAGCAGACTATTACTGTGGGCAGCTCACAGCCAGGCAACGCAGCAAAGAGGAAGCCCTTGTAGCACTGGCTGCAGATATCCAGCTCCTGGTGTGGCAGGCGTACCCGCAATACCCCGCAGCCATCCAAGAAGACTTGGCGCTACAGGCATTCCTCCGGGTGCTCGCCACAGAACGCCTGCAGCAACATGTCAGGCTTGCCACCCTGGCTAACCTGGACGCGGCACAGCATGGAAGCCATCCTGAGGGACACGAAGGAGCCCGCGCATTCTTGCCGCTCTCTGGAGGATGTCACTGATGACGATTCTGAAAGGAGAAGTTGTGTGCCAAGTCGAGGCACCGACCCCACGCCAATAGCCGCCTATCATCAGCTGGCATTGTGGTAAGCGAGGTCACCAGGCACGTCACTGCAGGGAGCTCCCCTTCCCTCGTCTCAGGGAAACGGTAGAGGGGTGACGCTGCAAAGGGAGTTTTGCCCTGTGACTCCACCCCCTCTCAGGGCGTACCCTCCTTCCCAGTGGAACGCCTAAGGAAACTCCTGATAGAGGGCATGCCCTGCAAAACCCTCCTGGACACGGGGTATACGATCTCGATCATCCGCACCGGGGTGCTGCCTGGAACGGCGCGCCGTCCTCCCAAGGGATGGATCGAGGCATCGGCGAGCCTGCACACAGCCGTGGCGATGTGGGTGAAAAGATGTTTGTGGGCAGCCAGCTGCTGGAGCCCGAGTTCTGGCTCGCAGAGATCCAGGATCTGTGCATTGTAGGAATGGAGCTAAGTCGGGAGCGGTTCTGGACCTGAGCAGACGGTCGCTCCAACTGGCAGATGAGACCATCGCCCTCACTCACACATGGCCACGGCGGAAGATCCTCCAGGCAAGGGCCATCTTCCCTGGTTCGCAAGTGGAGGGGACTGGGGCTGCGCACAAAACAGTGGTGGAAGGAGAGCCCCAGGCATACAGCGGGGGTGCCGCCGGTGCGGGGTGAATCCCACAGCCCTCGGCAGCAACTCGCAAAGCGGTGCAAGCACTGTTGCAGCGCAGTGAGGCGGAGTTAGAAGAGTATCAGCAAGAGCAGTTGGGAGCTCCTGGATGCTTCCGTAGACATCTTCGCAGCCAGGGATGAAGACTGCACCTGCATTGAGACAGGTGGCGCGGCCCCCATCTGCCTGCGGCCGTATCACCTGGCTCTGGCGAAGAGGCAGATCGCGGAGCTGCAGGCATCATCGAGCTCTCTAGTAGCCCCTGGCCAGCGTCGGCGGTCCTGGTGCAGAAGAAGGATGGCAGCTGGTGGTTCTGCGTTGATTATCATCGCATAAATGCAGTAACCAAGCAGGACTCCTACCCTCTGCTGCGCATTGATGATGCGTTGAACTGCATCGCGGGGTCACAGTGGTTCAGCTCCCTGGACCTGTGGAATGGCTACTGGCAGGTCGCTTTGGCGCCGGAGGCCCAGGAGAAGACGGTGTTCATCCCGGATGGGGCCTCTGGCACTTCATGGTCATGCCTTTCGGCCTCTGTAACGCGGTTGCCACCTTCAAGCGGCTGATAGAGCAGGTCCTGCCGGATGTGCCCAGGAGCCAGTGCATTTTCTACCTCGACGACTTGCTGGTGCAAGCCTCCTCCTTTGAGTCCGCGCTGGTGAATTTGAAGGAGGTTTTTCACTGCCGTCCGCTAAGGGCACCCCATTCGAGTGGACCTCCGAGTGCGCAGCCGCTTTTCACCTGAGGGAGGCTCTGACGTCTGCCCCCATCTTGTCTCTCCCGATCCCGGGGAAGGCTTTCATTGTGGACACAGACAAATCAAATCAAATCAAATCAAGCTTTATTGTCACATCATCGTCAACATAACATGTAGAGAAGAGTGAAAATCTTTAGAGCAGCTCCAGAAAATGCGGTACTGAGAGTATGTCATAAGTTACGTTAAAACACAGTATATATACAAATTGTATTCGCAAAATATACAACAGAAACATAAATAAATAAATAAATTAAAAAATAAATAATGAACATAAACTATCTATATGTATGTACAAAAAATACAGAGAAATAAAACAGCGGATTTGATTTTTGCTCTCAGTCCTGCATATTTAACAGTCTAATGGCCCAAGGAAAGAAATTGTCCCTCAGCCGACTTGTGCGGGACTGGATGCTCCGGTACCGTCTACCTGAGGGGAGTAGGTAGAACAGTCCGTGGCTGGGGTCGTTAAGGATCTTACGTGCCTTCCTCACACACCGCCTGTCGTAGATATCCTGGAGGGAGGGAAGCTCAACCCCCACAATGTGTCTGGCTGCCCTCACCACCCTCTGGAGAGACCTGCGGTTGAGGCCAGTGCTGTTACCATACCAGGAGGTGATACAGCCAGTAATAATGCTCTCCACTGCGCAGGTGTAGAAGGCTTTGAGGATGTTTTGTTCATCCTCAACTTCCTTAGCTGTCTGAGGAAGAAGAGGCGCTGATGGGCCTTCTTTACCACTGCATCAGTGTGACTGGTCCATGTGAGATCCTCGGTGATATGGACACCGAGAAACTTAAAGCTGGTGACCTGCTCCACCGGTGTCGCGCTGATGGTGATGGGGGTGTGTTCCCTCTCCTGTCTCCTGATGTCCACGATGACCTCCTTGGTCTTGGTGGTGTTGAGTAAGAGGTGGTTCTCCTGACACCAATGTGTCAGTGTGCACCTCCTCCCTGTAGGCCGCCTCATCACTGTCAGTGATCAGGCCTACAACCGTCGTGTCATCAGCAAACTTCACGATGGCATTGGAGCTGTGCGTAGCTACACAGTCATGAGTGTAGAGGGAGTATAGGAGAGGGCTCAGAACGCAGCCCTGCGGGGCACCGGAGAGGAGATGTTGCAGCCTATTCTGACCACCTGACGCCTGCCAGTTAAAAAGTCCAGTATCCAGCTGCACAGGGAGTTGTTCAGACCCAAAGCCTGGAGCTTCACACTGTGCTTGGAGGGAACAATGGTGTTAAATGCTGAACTGTAATCTACGAACAACATTCTCACGTAAGTGTTCGTTTTCTCCAAGTGGGAAAGAACAGTGTGGAGAGTGAAGGCAATGGCATTGTCTGTGGAGCGGTTGTTCCTGTAGACAAACTGGAGAGGGTCTAATGAGGCAGGCAGCACAGAGCAGATATAGTCTCTAATCAATCTTTCCAGGCACTTACTGACTATGGAGGTCAGAGCAACAGGGTGCCAGTCATTTAAACATGTAATTTTCTATTGTTTTGAGACAGGCACAATGGTTGATGTTTTAAAACACAGTGGGACGACTGAGTGGGAGAGGCAGAGGTTAAAAATGTCCGTAAACACACCCGCTAACTGGACCGCACATGCTCTGAGCACTCGACCCGGAATGCCGTCTGGACCCGCAGCTTTACGAGTCTTCACCCGACGGAAGAATCGGGCTACATCCGCTACAGAGACAGAAAGTGGACTGACCTCTGCAGCCGCGGGAGCTCTCTCTGTGCTGATGGTATTGCCCGCCTCAAAACGAGCATAGAAAGTGTTCAGCTCGTCAGGTAAAGAGGCAGCAGTGTCCGCAGGGTGGTTATTTTTCTTTTTAAAATATGTGATGTTGTTAAGCTCCTGCCACAGACTTCTGGCATTGTTGAAGTTGAAATATCCCTCTACTTTGACTCTTTACTGGTGTTTGGCGGATCTGATGGTTGAGCGGATGGTGTAGCTAACTCGTTTGTACTCCTCCACACTTCCAGAGCTGAACGCTGAAGTTCGCGCTCTTAAAGCTGCCCGGACCTCGCTATTGAACCATGGTTTCTGCTTCGGGTAATCCCAAATTGTTTTGGTCGGGACCACGTCGTCTATGCACTTCCGGATGAAACACGCGACAGTATCTGCGTAGGCGTCGACGTCACCGTCGGAAGCGGACCTGAACATCTCCCAGTCGACGCGATCGAAACAGTCCTGTAACACAGAGTCTGACTGGTCTGACCAGCAGCAGATCGTCCTGAGGGTGGGCGCTTCTCGCTTCAGCTTCTGCCTGTAGGCAGGGAGGAGCAGCACAGAGCAGTGGTCTGATTTGCCGAAGGGTGGGTGGGGCAGGGACTTGTAGCCGTTCGGGAAGGGGGAATAGCAGCAGTCTAGGACCCGGTCCTCCCGTGTGTTGCAGGTTACGTGCTGGTGAAGTTTGGGCGCTATTGTTCTGAGGTCAGCTCTATTAAAGTCCCCAGTAACAATAAACGCGGCCTCAGGGTGCGCGGTTTCCTGCTCGCTGATCCTCCCGTACAGCTCCTTGAGCGCCTGCTCCGTGTCGGCCTGGGGGGGATGTAGACAGCTGTGATGATAACCGCCGTAAACTCCCTCGGTAACCAATATGGCCGACACAGGAGCATGAGGTATTCCAGGTCAGGGGAGCAGAAGGACTTGATGAGATGTATGTTCCTCCGGTCACACCACGAGTTGTTCACCATGAAACACACACCTCCCCCTCTACTCTTCCCCGAGAGCTCTCTCATCCGGTCCGCGCAGTGCGTCGAGAAGCCCACGGGCTCGATGGCCGAGTCCGGAACCTCTCCGGACAGCCAGGTCTCTGTGAGACAGATCACACAGCAGTCCCTCGTCTCTCGCTGGTAACTAATCCGCGCCCCCAGTTCGTCGAGCTTGTTCTCCAGAGAGTGTACGTTGGCCAGCAGAATGGTGGGTAATGGAGGACGGAAGGCCCGCTGTCTCAGTCGTACGAGGACGCCGGCTCTCTTCCCCCTTCTCTGGCTGCGTTTCTGTCGGCGCCACTGGGTCTCCCAGACAGAGGGCTCTGCTCCATTGTTTGTAAACAGAGCGTCGGCGTTTAGGAAATTAAAGTCTGGTTTACGGTGAGCAACCGAATGGCCTATTCTTATAAGTGTATCTCTGTCATACATTATTAAACTAACTACTTCTACTACTAAAAACAAATACACAAACACACACACTTTCTGAACCGCTTATCCCATATGGGGTCGCGGGGAACCGGAGCCTACCCGGCAACTCAGGAGGGGACACACCCAGAACGGGATGCCAGTCTGCCACAAGGCACCCCAAGCAGGACTTGAACCCCAGACCCACCAGAGAGTAGGACTCGGTCCAACCCACTGCGCCACTGCGCCCCCACACTACTAAAAACAATAAATAAATAGCTAAAATAGTTAAAATGAACAAAAAACTGCATTGCTGTGCTGGAGCATGCAACATGAGAGCCATCCTCGGCGCCATCTTGAACCTTTCTTTCCTTTCCTTGATTTGATTTTTGATCGGCTGGAGGAGTGGCAGGGGACCACGGATGAGACCTGCACCCCGCTGGCGGCAGACATGGTGAGCAATGGGGGGGGTCCGCTGATGACATGGAGCTGTTCTGCCAGGCCCAGGAAGCCGATCCAGAGATGGCGGTGGTGTGGGTCTTCCTACAGTCGGGGCAATGCCTGCCCTGGACTGCTGTGATCCTGCACGGCCCCACCGTCAAGTCATACTGCTCACAGTGGGACAGCCTCGCCTTGAGAGGGGGGTTGTTGTATTGGCGTTGGGAGGGGCCGGTGCACAGCCAAGTCCTGTGTTACAGGGAGTGCATGGACCTGTCGGCGTGGGGCACTTTGGTGTGATGAAGACGCTGCACCGGCTGTGCCAGCAGTTTCACTGGGTGGGGTGCCGTCAAGATGTGGAGCTGTTCGTGCACTGTTGCAATACCTATGCGGAGCATAAGGGCCCCAGCGACCGGTCGCACGCCCCCCTGTAACGGCTTCGGTTGGGCGCCCCGATGGAGTGGGTGGGCATAGACTTGCTGGGACCCCTTCCCTGCACTGATCAGGGGAACCGCTACGTGCTCGTGGCCATCGACTATTTTACCAAGTGGCCTGAGGCATACGCAGTCCCGGGACCAGAGTGCTGCGACCTCGGCAAAGTGGTTGGGGGAAGAGATGTTCTGCCATTTCAGAGCACCGGAGGAGCTGCACAATGACCAGGGCAGAAACTTTGAGTCACAGGTCATGAAAGAGGTGTGTGATCGGCTGGGGGGTGCAGAAGACGCGCACCATGCCCCTTCACCTGCGATGGTCTGGTGGAGAGTTTCAACTGGACGTTCATCACACAGTTGTCTGCGCTCACCTCCCAACATCAGCGTGACTGGGAAAGACACCTGCCTCTGGTCCTGTGGGCATGCCACTCTGCCGTCGAGGAGTCTACCGGCTGCACCCCCGCCCTGCTTATGTTCGGATGCGAGCTGAGGACTCTGTTGGACTTAGCTTTCAGCAGCCCCCTGGAGCCTGAGATGAGGGGTGAACCAAGCCCGGAGTACCTTTGGCAACTGCAGCAACTGCAACCCTGCACACTTTCACAAGGTGCCATCTGACAGAGGCGGGGGGCGGCAGAAGTGGGCATACGACATACAGTGTCACGGGTGCCCCCTGGCCCCAGGAGATCAAGCGTGGGTCTACAACCCCCGGAGGAAACGCAGGCTTTGCCCTAAGTTCATGGACAGCTGAGTAGGTCCCAGCGTCATCCTAGACCAGCTGTCAGATCTTTGTCGAGCCCCAGAAGAACTCGAGTTCCTCTTCTCTCGACCAAGGCCTTATACAAGGCCCTGTGCTTAAGGAGGGTCTCTGCCTCGACCCCGGCCGCCGTGGTCTTACTCCACTTTACAGCATGGCTGTAATGAGCGGTCCATGTCGCGGCATTTGGCCTGGTGTTGGACCAGGACTTCATCAACTTGCATCGGAAGGGCCAACCAAAGACGCACAAAGTACTGGTGGGGATGCTGGATCGGAGCTGCCAGTCGGTTAAATAACTGGGAGAGGTAGAGACAATCCAGCTTAATGGGAATATCAAACACATCCCTCCCTCCCTCTTCCTTTGGAAGATGCATGACCTCCCTCCTCACGTACTCATCTCTGCCCCCCCAGACAAGGTTGAAAATGTCCTTTGTAAGGGCTTTCTGTATTGTGCGAGGCAAGGGGTACACCTCCACAAGGTAGAGCAACGTGGAGAGGATGTCCACCTTCAGCACAAATGTTTTCCCTATTAAGGAGAGGCACATTGTCCTCCACAAACCAATTTTCCGCCTGGCTTTAGTCAAACGTTTCAATCTGAGAAAGGGAAAAAAAAAAATATATGGAGAAAGAGAGGCACAGCACCTTGTAGCATTGACCCAGCTCTTTGACTCAAGCTCAGTGTGTGTGGATTTTGCATGTTCTCCCCATATTCCTTTGAGTTTTCTCTGGGTGCTCTGGTTTCCTCCATCACTCCAAGGATGTGTTTCAGCTCAACTGATGTCTCTACATTGCCCTACATGTGTGTGATTGCCTTGTGATGGACTGCTGTCCCATCCAGGGTGGAGATGGTCCACTTCTGTCCATTTTAAAGAATATGATTCTGCACGCTGTAGCCTACTGTTGTGCGCTCAGTGTGTGAGGAGCAGTCATTTGCCACCTCGGCTGGCATGAGGGTGTGTCCTTACTCTTCAGGCACCACGGAGCCCCTGCATGAAGGTAATGAATTTGCAGAAGGTTACAGTCCATACATTTGGATGGAGACAACAATGACAGCACCTGGCTGTAATTCATGTATAATAATTAAAGGCGCCAATGCCGAAGCAGCCTTACGTGCGTGATGCATATAACTCATGTAAGTGTGTGGAGCTTTGCGCACACTAACACAGTGCACATTTTTTATTTGCGCTGTTAATTTATTTATTTAATTTCTTTATTATTTTTTTCAGGGGGTGCGGTGGCGCAGTGGGTTGGACTGCAGTCCTGCTCTCCAGTAGGTCTGGGGTTCGAATCCTGCTTGGGGTGCCTTGTGATGGACTGGTGTCCCGTCCTGGGTGTGTCCCCTTCCCCCTCTGGCCTTACGCCCTGTGTTACTGGGTAGGCTCCGGTTCCCTGTGACCCCCTCTGGGACAAGCGGTTCTGAAAATGTGTGTGTGTGTGTGTGTGTGTGTGTGTGTGTGTGTGTGTGTGTGTGTGTGTGTGTGTGTGTGTATTATTTTTTTCTTCATTATTCCTCGCGGAGCGGGAGCGTCCGGCCACGTGAGCTTGCACCGCGCGTGTGCACCCCACGTTCATAAACGGTGTCATTCGATGGCTTGACCTTCGTTGGAAAGAAAGTGAGCGCAGCACGAGTGACACGAATTAAACGTGAGTAGAAAAATGCAGCATATAGTCAAACTGGGCCAAGAGACAGCTACTTTACCACTGGTTATTGCACTTGTACTACTACTTTAGTTCGCTTTTATTGCCCATTCATATACGAGAAGTACTTTACAAATGAAAAGCAATTACTGTAGAGGTCTCTCTGCAGCGCTTCCAGAACTTTCTGACACACAGTTTTACCGTGCCGGCGCAAAGTGGGGTCAAATAAGCGCACTGGCCTGGGAGCGTGTGATAAATAATAATATATTTGCATTTATTGAAAGTCAAGTTTCACTTGTCACATACACACAACTATCCTTAGGACGACGTGCAGTGAAATGCTTTTTTCCGATTGTCCGTAATACAGACTAATAACACACACACACACACTTTCTGAACCGCTTGTCCCATGTGGCGTCGCGGGGAACCGGAGCCTAACCCGGCAACTCAGGGCATAGGGCCAGCGGGGGAGGGGACACACCCAGGACAGGACGCCAGTCCGTCGTAAGGCACCCCAAGCGGGACTCGAACCCCAGACTTACTGAAGACCAGGCCCCTAGTATAACATAAATAAAGTAAGATAAAAGTATAATAGTAAAATAAAAATATAGTAATCTAAAAATGTGGAATAACAAAAATACACACACACACACACACACACACACACACACACACACACACATTTTCAGAACCGCTTGTCCCATATGGGGTCATAGGGAACCGGAGCCTACCCGGCAACACAGGGCGTAAGGCTGGAGGGGGAGGGGACACACCCAGGACGGGACGCCAGTCCGTCGCAAGGCACCCCAAGCGGGACTTGAACCCCAGACCCACTGGAGAGCAGGACTGTGGTCCAACCCACTGCGCCACCGCACCCCCCACTAACAAAAATATAATATAATAAAAATGTATTATAAATATACTGTAATAGGACCAAGGGGAGCTTAAATAGCTCTGTGTAAATAGTTATTACTACTGTTCATGTCTGTACATAGTGTGGTATTCTGTTATGATTGGTTGTCTTATCGTTTAAGTGCAGTTTGCCACGAGGGGGATTCTGGGGGGTTTTAGAGGTGGCACCTCAACCGTCGGGGGTGGCAGGGGGCCTGGGAGTGATTTAGGGGGACTCTCCAGTGTTAAGTGGTACTGTTTGTGGTGTCTTTGTTAAAACTACTCAAAAGACATGAAGTTGGGGGACAGTTGTTTTCAGTATGTTGGTGTGGGGAAGACATGGGTCAGTTATATTTTTTTGAAGCCAGAAAGGGGATTGTTATGGGAAAGACTTTGTCTTGACAATGTATTTTATGTAATGGTTGCTTAGTGATGTTGTTGACCAACTGTAGGAAAATAGTGTTGGGTTTGTTTGATTGTGGATTTTTAATGTATTGTTTTGGTTGTGTGTATTATTATTATTGATAACTTTAAAATAAAGTTTGGAAAAAAAAAGACATGAAGTTTTATACTGCAACTTAGAAGTGTTTTATGTGTTTTGAAGGATTTATGTGACATGATGACTTGGGTTGAGCTGGTATTGGGGGACAGTCCTTTCGTGGATATGTTTGTGTGGGGAAGACATGGGTCAGTTATATTTTTTGAAACCAGGAAGGGGGATTGTTATGGGAAAGACTTTGTCACTGTCTTGATAATGTATTTTATGTAATGGCTATTTAGTAAGTTTTGTTGACCAACTGTAGGAAAAATGGTTTTGGGTTCGTTTGACTGTGGATTTTTTGATGTTTGTTTTTGGTTGTGTATTTTATTGATCACTTTATTAAATAAGGTTTAATTAAAAAAAAAAAAAAAACATGACTTCATCTAGATGTTTGACTGCTAGGCCATATTAAGTCTTATTTATCCTGTTATGTTATAGTTCGTAGGTGCTGCCTTGCCATCAAAACATGCAGTAAATTTGTCATTTTAGTACTCTACAGCTGTTTCAGAACAAAAGATAGCAAATGCTGACCAGTTTTGACTCTTCCCGGTTGTTTTTCTTGGGTTAGCCTTAGTCTGTTTACCAGTGGTAATTTTTTTGTCAGGCTGAGATGTTTAAAATTGAGTGGAAAACCTAGGTAGTTTGTATTAAAATATTAATGTGTGCAGCCCTGATTGCATATTTGTTAAACTGTTGAACTTCAGGTTCAAGTACAGTCACTGGTGCAATCTTGGGAACAAGTTGAGAATTTAATTCATTTAGCAGGAGCTTTTCTTCACAGCAACATACCTCTTACAAAAAGTACAATTTGTGCACTCAGTAATGTGGAGTAATACTAATGTGCTTGTGACCCCATGCCGAGGTGTAAGGGTACAACATGGAGGCCGGCCGCTACGAGGTCCTGGCTGCTGTGGGTGAGGGCGCCTCCAGACGCGTGTTCAAGGCACGCGAGACCGGCGGCTGCCAGCGCCTCGTGGCCCTCAAGAAGGTCAGGGTCCTCGAGCAGATGGAGGAAGGCGTGCCTGCCTTCGTGATCCGTGAGGTGGGACTGCTGCGCAAGTTGGAGGCCTTCGACCACCCCAACGTGGTCAAGTAAATCGAAAAACCCTCCTCATAGATGTTTTTATTGCCATGTTCATTGTTAATAATAATAATAATAAGAAGAAGAAGAATAAGAATATAAATAATTTTCATTATTTATCATTTAACTTCTGCTCTGTGTGATTTACAATGTTGAATAATCCAACTTGATTCATTTACACAGCTAGGAATTCTTGGTTCATTCAGGGTAGGTACCTTGGTCGAGCCTATTAAAGCAGGAGAATTGATTCGGACCTGGGACCTTAGCATTGCAGGGAAACGGCCCTAGCAATTACATGACCTGCTCACCACACATTACCATTTTCTGGGTTATATTTGCAGGTTATGTGAACGCTGTTGTAACCTGTAGGTTGTTTGTTCAAGCCCCACTTGGTGCTATTGCTGCAGTACTCTTGATCAAAGTATTTACTCTGAACTGACCTGCAAAAATACATAAGTGCTGTATCAGTGTATACATATTACAAGTCATTATGGGTAATATTATAGTACAGTATAGTAATAATACAGCAAAGTATTACTGCCCTGTTTCTGGACAGTTAAAACCAGCTGTTGATCTCTGAGTGTAAGTAGAACTCTTTTCTATTTGTTTATTCAGGGTAAGGCTGAGTTCTAAATTTATTAATTCATTTTACTTGTTTTCTAGGTTATTAGATGTTTCAGTTGAAGTCCAAAATCAGACCTCAGAGCTGACTTTAGTGTTTGAATATGTTGATCAAGATTTGTGTGCATTTCTTGCCTCGGTAGCAGAGACTGGTCTCAGCAGGTGGAAAATTAAGGTGAGATGTCCTTTTTGTCATAGTCCATGCAATATCAACTGTTAAACCTTTGATCCACAATAGTTTATGTCATTAATGTAGTTACCCATGTAATTTTCTGAAAACCATTATGTTATGTGAATTCAGTCTCCGTTATGTTAATACTGTTGTATTTCTTCATTTAGCTGATGCTTTTCTCCAAAGTGACTGAGGTTTTCATACTAAGCTACTCATTTACTCATTTATACACATTTCATTTTTAAAAACAAAAAAAGCTTACACACTCATGCACCTACATGGCTATGATTTGATTTACTGCACAGGTTTGGATCAGCCTGTCAGTTGGTACAGGTGTCCCTCCAGCTTCCTCCTTTCTGTAAAAGAAAAAGGTGTCCCCATGTATCTCCTCCTGTCCTCGCAGGACATAATGTTACAGCTGCTGCGAGGCCTCGACTTCCTTCACACCAACATGCTGGTGCACCGGGACCTGAAACCGCAAAATGTGCTGGTCAGCAGCCACAGTGAGATCAAGATTGCGGATTTTGGTCTGGCGCGGGTCTACAGCCACCACATGGCTCTCACGCCCATCGTAAGTCTGCACTGACTGGATCCTGACATGCTAGTGTTTTAACCCTAACAATTTGTAGAAGTGAATATATCACTGGACAGAAACTAAACTAAGTATTCTGCCTCCTAAACCCATCACCCTGTTATAAATTCATAACAAAGTCCTGTGGTCTTATGCAGCCTGACACATTCTTTGCTGTTCTCTAGATGATGACATCACTTCCTGTGGGTATGTGCTCCTCAGGTGGTGACCCTGTGGTACAGAGCTCCGGAGGTCCTGCTACACTCCGGCTACATGTCCTCCGTGGACATGTGGAGCACTGGCTGCATCTTCGCTGAGCTCTTCCTCCTCAGGTAGGGAGAGCACAGTAAACCACTGTACACCCCCCGCTGCATCACGGAGACACGCTTGCGTGTAACACACATCTGGCTGCACTTCTTTTTGGCAGACCCTTGTTTTGCGGCTATTCTGACATACAGCAGCTCCAGAAAATCATAGAGTAAGTCACTACATGTCCTCTTTAATAGTGAGATGGTTTCATGGTCAGCGATGCTTTGTAGCTTTGCAGGCTGGGGGTATCAATGCTGACAGAGTAACTTAGGGTTAAATTGGGTTACGGTTAAGAGTCACATTGCGTTAAGGTTAGAGTCAAATTAGGTGTTCCCAGATAGGTCGAGTGTGTAACTCCTCCTTGTTGGTCCTCAGTGTGATCGGCCTGCCTGCACAGGAGGACTGGCCTACCGAGAGCCCCATCCCGTACCCTGCCAACTGGAAGAGTGGTAATACCTTAAATCAGCTGCTGCCGAACTTGCACCAGGAAGAGAGGGACTTGCTCTTGGTAAGTTTTAATGGGTGCGAGTCTTGCAATAGTGTGTAAAGTAGCCGATGGAAGTATTTTTTTTTTGGAAATCGGAGCAATGGTCTTCCTATTAGTGAATTGGTCACTGATTGACGGTACTTTGGGATTGGCATATCCGCATCTACACTCCTTGGGATGTTGGTGAAATGCCCTGTTGGATTCTGAGTTAATGAGAATGACTTTGTTTCTAAATCAGAATTCACAGCCCGTTCCTGCCAGGGTGTGATGGGGGGAACCAGTTTAAAGGCAGCTGGAATACCTCACTAGCCCAGCGCTGTGAGAAAAGGCTAAATTGGTAACAGTCCATTTGATCGAGGGCCTAAGTTCTGGACTGGAGATCCTGATGTACTGTAAGCCACGAGAAGCAGGCTTGAGGACCACTGCAGGGATACAGGTTTCTTTGCAGGGGTGTGTTGGAACAGGGGATTGACTGTGTTTTGTCGGTGTGCCCACAGCAGTTTCTGGCCTTTAACCCATCCAAGCGTGTCTCAGCCTTTGAGGCTTTGAGACACACCTTCCTGGCTGAGCAGTAGCACCGCTACCCAGGGACCCTATAGCTGCTGAAGAGCTGGCGGAATAACGGTTAATTCACGGCGGTACCTTCGCTCGAAGGAGATGAGGACTGTTGCCAGTTGTTCACTTCAATAAAAGTGTTATTTCCTTTCTTCCTTTCTGAATGTCTCAGTTTTTACTTGAGGGCAGAAGATTCACATCCTACCTGTGTTCATCTCAGAGATGTGCAACATGACGGTAACTGGTACTGTTCCAGAGTTTAGGTGCTCAATATCTAAAGGTGTGCCCGCCTACTGGGGTCTTACTGATCAGAGGTACCAACTTAGATTTTCTGAAATAGCCCAACATTTCTTAAGATGACATTGTAGCATGCTGTGCTCTGGGTATGGATGGGGCAAAGAAGGGCGCACAGAAGGCGTTCATTCGGAACGTTTATTGGAACACCAACAGGCGGTGAGAGATTTTTTCTTTCATTTTCCTATGGATCAGAATGGATTACTAGCCCACCGAAGGTGTCTGGCTCCACACACTGTCCAACTCAACAGGTAAAAAATTTCTTCATTCATCATTTCCGGTTACTAAATTCCTTATTGAATAAGTAAATCCCAAAAACTGTCAAATTCAAGTTTTGTCACGTACACAACCATACTTAGTACAACGTGCAGTGAAATGCTTTTCCGACTGTCCATGGTACATATTCATAGTAAGATAAAAATACACACACACACACACACACACACATACACACACACAGTTCCACCGCGCCCCCCTCCCAAATAAAATAGCAATTAAAATCATACTACAGGAAAAAAAGATATAATGAAAATATAATAGAAATGAACAGAAGAAGAATAATATGTATGAGGGGATATATACAAAACAGATGTATTCAAGTATGTGAACAAAGTGAATGTAAACTCCAATATTAAAGATTAAATCAGAAAAAAGTACGTGTGCAATGTTGTGCAAAAAAATGCTATGCAATATTCGGCTGAGGTAGTGATTATTGTTTATTCAAGTCCAGTCTCTACTCCATGGTGCTTTCCTGGTCAAGAGCCCGGATGGCCTGCGGGAAGAAGCTCCTCCTCATTCTCTCTGTGTTGGCCTTCAGGAAGCAAAAATGCTTCCCTGTCTGCAACAGGGTGAAAAGTTAGTTTTTCGCATCTGCTCAAGTTTTATGCCATTATTTATTTTGCATCAGTCATTTTTCTTTTGCACTTAAATGGGAGTTGTAGCATAAGCATACAAATGTTATTGCTGCACAGAAGTGTTATTGTTGCTGCTGACTTGCAACACACACACACACACACAGACTTCAGTTGCTCATCCTCCAGTAGATCAGAGAGCAGTTTCACTCCTGAGTCTCCTGGGTGATTGTAGCTCAGATCCAGTTCTCTCAGATGTGAACAGGGGTTTGAACGCAGAGCTGAAGCCAGAGAAGCGCAACCCCTCTCTGTGACACAACAGCCAGAGAGTCTGTAGAGAGACACACATACACATTAAACACTGCATTCTCCCCGATACACACTTCAATGGTCATTTACACTGTTTATTTCCCAGTAGTTCTGACCTTAGTATCTCCAGTTTACAGTGTTTGTTCCCAAGTCCAGCAGAGAGTATCTTCACTCCTGAATCTTGCAGGTCATTGTCACTCAGGTGTGAACAGGAGTTTGCGGTGAGAACTGAGGCCAGAGCTTCACAGGATCGCTCTGTCAGTCCACACTGGTTCAGCCTTAACAAGACAATATTTGGACAGATATTTTATGCCAAAAATATTTAAATTTATGAAGTATTGGAAGTTTACACATCTGCAAGGTGCCTCGTTATGTTATACTGTTTCCTTAATTTAAACATTCACTTTCAGAAAATTAAGTTCCAAAATTTAACATTGACAATTAGAAACATTAAAAAAAAGATAACATCTGGGACATTTTTTGGGAAAGAAAGTACTGCATTCATTTACAAAGAAATGGATTTGTATTTTACTGTTAGTTCCTTGGGGGCGTGGTGGCGCAGTGGGTTGGACCAGGTCCTGCTCTCCAGTGGGTCTGGGGTCTGATGTATTTCTTCAGTGAGTCCCGCTTGGGGTGCCTTGCGGCGGACTGGCGTCCCGTCCTGGGTGTGTCCCCTCCCCTTCCGGCCTTACGCCCTGTGTTGCCGGGTAGGCTCCGGTTCCCCGCGACCCCGTATGGGACAAGCGGTTCCGATAGTGTGTGTGTGTGTGTGTGTGTGTGTGTGTGTGTGTGTGTGTGTGTGTGTGTGTGTGTGTGTGAGTTCCTTATGACTAATCTGAACTACCATTAGACCAGAGTACTTACAGAGCTGTTCTGGAGACCTTGACCACTGGCAGCAGCCTCAGAAGGCCTTCCTCTGATCTGATGTATTTCTTCAGATCAAACACATCCAGTTCCTTGTCTGACATCAGTAACACAAAGGCCAGAGCTGACCACTGTTCAGGTGAGAGGTGTTTGGCTGAAAGATTTCCTGAGCTCAGGTAACCTTGGACTTCCTCCACTAGACAATTGTCATTGAGTTCATTAAGACAGTGGAGTAGATTGATGGTTCTCCTCTTCTTGATGTACTGTACTGTCTTGTCAGTATCAAATGATCTGATTCTTCTCTTTGTAAGTAGCCCTCGTAACAGACTCTGACTGGAATCCATTGAAAGGTTAAGAAGGAAGTGGAGATAGAGGTCGAAGTGTCCCTTCTTGCTCTGTAAGGCCTGATCCACTGAATTGTTCAGAAATTCAGACCAAGTTTCTCTTTGGTTTGCAGTTTGTTCAAAAACACTGGGTTTTTTGTTTCTGTTTATACAGAAACAAAACAGCAAAATACTCCTGAACACTCAGATGCACAAAGCAGTAAACCTTCCTCTGGTTTAACCCACACTCCTCTTTGAAGATTTCTGTACACACTCCAGAGTACACTGAAGCTTCACTGACATCAATGTCACACTCTTCCAGATCTTCGTTAATCAGTTTCAGCTGCTTGGTGTAATGAAATTAACAACAGGTGCACTAGAGGGGCAACAATGAGACGACCCCCAAAACAGGAATGGTTTTACAGGTGGAGGCCACTGACATTTTTTCCCCTCCTCATCTTTTCTGACTGTTTTTCACTAGTTTTGCATTTGGCTATGGTCAGTGTCACTACTGGTAGCATGAGGCGATACCTGGACCCTACAGAGGTTGCACAGGCAGTCCAACTCCTCCAGGATGGCACATCAATACGTGCCATTGCCAGTTTGCTGTGTCTCCCAGCACAGTCTCAAGAGCATGGAGGAGATTCCAGGAGACAGGCGGTTACTCTAGGAGAGCTGGACAGGGCCGTAGAAGGTCCTTAACCCCATCACAGGACTGGTATCTGCTCCTTTGTGCAAGGAGGAACAGGATGAGCACTTCCAGAGCCCTACAAAATGACCTCCAGCAGGCCACTGGTGTGAATGTC
>NW_021641035.1:0-49962 GCF_900964775.1 Scleropages formosus | reverse complement strand
TCCTGAACAAAAACCCTCGTAAATCCGCCTGATTTATATCTATAGGAAGGACTTTGAGACAAGCCAGCTTCTCAGCAAAATTGAGGATGAACAATCACTTGGTGCTCAACTACAGAAGAAGATTAAAGAACTCCAGGTATATTCTTCATGTCCTGAAATACAATTTGTGACAATAAAAAATTTTGCATGCTAACCTGTCAAAATCGTGCACTTCCAGGCTCGTATCGAAGAGCTGGAGGAGGAAATTGAAGCTGAACGTGCTGCTAGGGCCAAGGTGGAGAAACAGAGGGCTGATCTCTCCAGGGAACTTGAAGAGATCAGTGAGAGACTTGAAGAGGCTGGTGGGGCAACTGCTGCTCAGATTGAGATGAACAAGAAACGAGAAGTTGAGTTCCAGAAGCTTCGCCGTGATCTTGAGGAGGCCACCCTACAGCACGAAGCCACTGCTGCCGCTCTTCGCAAGAAGCAGGCCGATAGCGTGGCAGAGCTGGGAGAACAAATCGACAACCTTCAGCGTGTCAAGCAGAAGCTGGAGAAGGAGAAGAGTGAATACAAAATGGAAATCGACGATCTATCCAGCAACATGGAGGCTGTTGCCAAATCAAAGGTATGTGGAGTACATGTGTCATTGCAATTTCCATAAGTTGATTACATGCAAGACTTCTATATTAAGTATTTTACACATTTTAACAGGCTAATTTGGAGAAAATGTGCCGGACCCTTGAAGATCAGATGAGTGAACTCAAGAGCAAGAATGACGAAAATGTTCGTCAGCTGAATGACATTAGTGCACAAAAAGCCAGACTTCAGACAGAGAATGGTAAGTAGAACTGAAAAGCACTTCATAAACAAAAAGCACCGTTAAAATAAAAAGAATGTAACACTCTTTAATCTGTTTAGGTGAATTCAGTCGCCAACTGGAAGAGAAGGAAGCTCTAGTTTCTCAGCTGACGAGAGGCAAACAGGCCTACACTCAGCAGATCGAAGAGCTCAAGAGGCACATTGAAGAGGAAGTAAAGGTGACGGAACGGAATATTGTTGAATGTTCTCTTCCACGGACATGCTGGATGCTTTGAAAAACAATATGAAAAGACGATGAAAGAAAAGCTACTCACTCATATTTATTCACCCTTAATGACTTTTAGGCCAAGAATGCCCTGGCCCACGCTCTGCAGTCAGCCCGCCATGACTGTGACCTGCTCCGTGAGCAGTATGAGGAAGAGCAGGAGGCCAAGGCTGAACTGCAACGTGGAATGTCCAAGGCCAACAGCGAAGTGGCTCAGTGGAGAACCAAATATGAAACCGATGCCATCCAGCGCACCGAGGAGCTTGAGGAGGCCAAGTAAATGCACTAGTTTTATAGCTACACTTTACAATCGGTGAGAGTGACACAAATAACATGAACACATCACTTTCTCTCAAGGAAAAAGCTTGCCCAGCGTCTGCAAGATGCAGAGGAATCTATTGAAGCTGTGAACTCCAAGTGTGCCTCTCTGGAGAAGACCAAGCAGAGGCTGCAGGGTGAAGTGGAGGATCTCATGATTGACGTGGAAAGAGCAAATGCCTTGGCTGCTAACCTGGACAAGAAGCAGAGAAACTTTGACAAGGTAAATTAAATCCTATTCTAGGACTACTTTGTCATTTTTGAATTCCGACAGTAGCCCCATTTGTCTTTGCTTTTACAGTTATTTCAAGCACTCTATATTTCTCATTCCTTCTACTGCTAATGTTTCTATAGGTTCTGGCTGAATGGAAACAGAAGTATGAGGAAGGCCAGGCAGAGCTGGAAGGAGCTCAGAAAGAGGCTCGTTCTCTCAGCACTGAGCTCTTCAAGATGAAGAACTCCTACGAAGAAGCCTTGGACCATCTGGAGACCATGAAGAGAGAGAACAAAAACTTGCAGCGTACTTACATTTTATTACTACATATTAATGAAGAGTGTCAATTTATTGTATGTGCGACTGACTGATGTTTAAAATCAATACAGTTCTTTTACTGAACAATTGGAATTAATCCATTTATTGCCCCAAATTGACCTCTTGAGCAAGTTTCAATATTCTTGTTTTCCCTGCAGAGGAGATCTCAGACCTGACTGAACAGATTGGTGAAACTGGAAAGACCATTCATGAGCTGGAGAAGGCTAAAAAGACAGTGGAGACTGAGAAGACTGAAATACAAACTGCCCTTGAAGAAGCTGAGGTAAGCATACAAATATAAGAAATTTAATACTGGGGTATTTTATCTTACAAAGACTCAAAGTATGTTTTCTTGTATTTCTTTTCCATGAAATCAATAATTTTTCCTTTTTGAGTTCTCTTTTTTTTTTCTTATCTTGTTTTTGGTAATTATTTTTTAAATTTATTTATTCAGGGTACACTGGAGCATGAGGAAGCCAAGATCCTGAGAGTCCAACTGGAGCTCAACCAGGTCAAGGGAGAAATTGACAGGAAGCTCGCTGAGAAGGATGAGGAGATAGAGCAGATCAAGAGGAACAGTCAGAGAATCATTGACTCCATGCAGAGCAGTCTCGACGCTGAAGTCAGAAGCAGGAACGATGCTCTGAGAGTCAAGAAGAAGATGGAGGGAGATCTCAATGAGATGGAGATCCAGCTCAGTCACGCCAACCGCCAGGCCACTGAGGCCCAGAAACAGCTGAGGAACGTCCAGGGACAGCTCAAGGTATGTCTGTAATTGTACCTCTGTGAGGTCCAATGAAAACACAGTATGTTTTATAAGAAGTCATTCCTTAAAAATGTCTTTTCATTCCCCAAGGATGCCCAGCTGCACCTTGATGAAGCCATCAGAGGACAGGAGGACATGAAGGAGCAGGTTGCTATGGTGGAACGACGGAACACCCTGATGCAGGCCGAGATTGAGGAGCTGAGGGCTGCTCTGGAGCAGACGGAGAAGGCCGCAAAGTGGCCGAGCAGGAGCTGGTTGATGCCAGTGAGCGTGTTGGTCTGCTGCACTCCCAGGTAAGGGTGACTTTCAAGTTGACATTGTGATGTTCAGCAAAATATCTTTACAACGCTCAACATATATTTATTACCTCAGAACACAAGCCTCATCAACACCAAGAAGAAGCTGGAATCTGACCTTGTCCAAGTCCAAGGAGAGGTGGAAGACACCATCCAAGAAGCAAGGAATGCTGAGGAAAAGGCCAAAAAAGCTATCACTGATGTGAGTATTCCTTCTTTTCATTTCACCTCTTCATAACACTAAAATCACAACCAACCAATGTAAACAACCACTTGTCCCGATGACTGGGAGCCTATCCCAGAAACACAGGCCGCAAGGCTGAAGGGGGAGGGGAAACACCCTGGACGTGATGCCAGCCTGTTGCAAGGCACCCCAAGCAGGGCTTGAACCCCAGACCTGCCACACAGTGGGCACCGGCCAAACCCGTTGTGCCACCACACCCCCCCGCTAAAATACTTGAGCATAAAAGCATATTGAAGTGAAGAGTATTATTCTCATGACATATAATCAAGTGCGAGAATCAAAAATTTAATATACAATCAAGCTAAAACTACTGTGACTGTAATTAAAATTTCAGGCAGCAATGATGGCAGAGGAGCTGAAGAAGGAACAGGACACCAGCGCTCACCTGGAGAGGATGAAGAAGAACCTGGAGGTCACAGTCAAGGACCTTCAGCATCGTCTGGATGAGGCTGAGAGTTTGGCCATGAAGGGCGGAAAGAAACAGCTCCAGAAACTGGAAGGAAGGGTAAGATAGTTTGATGGTAAATAATAGATACTAAAATATGCTCTTTGACGGAATGTTTGAACTGTAAGGAAAGGAAGATAAGTTCTCAGTACTTTTCTGGTTTACTAATATAATGTGACGAAAAATATGAAATATTTTCCTTTTCATTTACAAGGTGAGAGAGCTGGAAAGTGAGGTTGAAGGTGAACAGAGACGTGGAGCCGATGCCATCAAAGGAGTCCGTAAATACGAAAGGAGGGTCAAGGAGCTCACCTACCAGGTAAGATTTTACCGCTGCTTATTAAAACACGGTACGGTGAAGAACGGCTAAGCACCGTAACCTCAATTCAACCATCTTTACTGCCTGCAGACTGAGGAGGACAAGAAGAACATAACCAGACTGCAGGATCTTGTTGACAAGCTGCAGCTGAAAGTAAAGGCCTACAAGAGGCAGGCCGAGGAAGCTGTAAGTCTGATTTCCTGTGTAAGATGTTGTGTTTCTGACAAACAATGTATAACTGAGGTCTTAGACATTGAAATAAACCGAAAGTAAACTTGTTTCATTTGAGGAATCACAGTTGAACGTGTCCACTGACGAGCTGTTTGACTCCTTCACAGGAGGAGCAGGCCAACACCCACCTGTCCAGGTACAGGAAAGTACAGCACGAGCTGGAGGAAGCTCAGGAACGTGCCGACATCGCCGAGTCTCAGGTCAACAAGCTGAGAGCCAAGAGCCGTGATGCCGGCAAGGTAATTTCATTCTTAAAAATCATTTTTTACAGCTGTACACTTTTAAATTGCCTTGATATTTGCCTTTTGTGAACTACAGTTCTTTCAAAGAGAGGGGTTAAAAAATACGTTTGGTCATTTTGTTTTCGAATTTACAAAAAACTGCAGTAACAATCAAAATCAAAGACAAAATTTTCACTGTGATGTATAAAAAAAGTCATATTTTTTCATTTCTTCATTTTTAGGCCAAGGATGATGCCGAGTGAGAGACTCAACTGTAACAAATACAGGAACTCATACAATATGAATCTTGTAAAATGTGAAGAAATAAAAAAATGCTAAATCACCAGCTGTTTCGGCTTCATTTGTTTACATTTTTCAACAAATACTCATAAGAAGGCATATAGATTAAAAATACAAAAGAAATCAAACATTATTATTTAAAGCTAATATTATATCAACAAAGTGTAAAATAAAGAGGGTCAACAGAATACATCACATTTACATTTACATCTATTCATTCATTAATGTAGCAGACATTTAGCTCCAAAGCAACATACACCTTAGAGTAAACTAAAGGGCAATTCACGTAGGCAGAAACATTCCGATGCAGACACGGGATTCTTGAAGTTGTCATGTAGCCCGATATTAGTTTCTGCTGGCACACATAATTACACAAGTACGTGCACGTAAAGTTAGAATAGAACATAATTACAGAAGTGATAATGGACAATGGGACCCCTGTCCCACTGCATTTCACATTCAGCTGTCAGATATTTCAAGTGACAAACGAACTCTTGGTCCCATACAAGTTTGTAAGTAGGGGACTCACTGTACTTCCATTTCAGTGCATTTTCAGAAAAACATTTCAGAGCAGTGATCTTTTACTTTTACTCAACTACAGTGGAAAAGAAACATGCACCTTTACTTACTTTGGTATTTCACTCACATTTGTCACCCACTTCTGTGTAGGATTTTTTAATTTTTTCATTACATGTTCTAACTTTCTCTGCTTAAGACGAATGAAGACTCAAGGGGATTTTGTTTCGCAACAACTGCTCTTTTCCTGTCTACAACGTCCAGGAGGGGTGAGCTGCTGCTGGTTTTTTTTGTTTTCCTCTCCTCTGTGTCCAGTAGGCTTACTTTACAGTTTAATACCTACTATAGTTCTCGCAGTAATCCAATGTAATTTAATGTATAGCTAACCTTTTAGTCATGTCTCCTGATCCTTTGGTCAGCACTCTGTGCCACACTGTGTGACAACAGCGCTCTATAGAAGAAATAGAATTGAACTTGAATAGACGCAGTTTTTTTTAAGTGGCGTATTTTAAATTTTTTAAATGGCAAAAAAGAGTAACAAAAACAGTGAAAACAAAGCAGGCTAACTTTGAAGGATTGGGTACACGAGAATTTTCTCTGAATGTTTTAATATACAGAACAAAATGACTTTTGAAAGGGCAGTGCAGCGCAGTGATAGCAGCCATCGTAGTACGTGCTGCCGCCTCTGGACTTGGAGGTTGCAAATTCAAGACCCATCTCTTACTGTAATACCCTTGAGCAAGGTACTTTCCCTAGAAAGTGCTCCATTAAAAAATACCCAACTAAATAAATGGGGAAGTGCTTGTGGGTTGCATTTGGAGAACAGTGACAGCAAAATAAGTGTCAAAAACATTGACTTCATTCAAGGCAATACTTACCTAACCTCAGCAGGAATTTCTACATTGTATTATTAAGATCACTGCCTGCTAGCTATTGTTAATTACCTATTTCGGTGCATAGCGCATGGAGCGCTTTCTTTTGGAATGAAAAAAACACTTTGAAAGAGGGGCTTTAAATACGTTAAACAGAGATTCCAGTACATCCTAAAGAACCTATTGATTAAAGAGCATAGAAATATTTCATCTTCATAAAATAATTGTCATAAAAACTATTTTTTTGTAACAATTGTTATGAAGGATGAGTTGTAGTGAAATATTATTTCCAATTAATAGTAAATAATTGCAAATCGTTTTGTGTTGCTCTAAAGAATTGTGAACTGTGGCCTCTTGAAAAACAAAAATGAATTGTTCCAATGTACAACGTATATTTTTTGTATTTCAAATATAATGAAACCCTTTTGCATTTTCTATTTAGAGAATATAAGATGCTGACAATTACAATGACGATAATCTCTACAGATTGTATCTACGCTATCTGCAGTTCTGTATTCTTAAAAAAGAGATATTCAAATTAAGATTCCACACAAGAATATAATAAATGACTTAAAAGACATCTTAATACACACACACACACACACACACACACACACTATCAGAACCGCTTGTCCCATAGGGGGTCACGGGGAACCGGAGCCTACCCGGTAACACAGGGCGTAAGGCCGGAGAGGGAGGGAACACACCCAGGAGGGGACGCCAGTCCGTCGCAAGGCACCCCAAGCGGGACTCGAACCCCAGACCCACCGGAGAGCAGGACTGCGGTCCAACCCACTGCACCACCGCACCCCCATCTTAATACTGTATAGCAAATAAATTAGAAGTCAAGAAGATGACATTGGAGCACTTATAAAACAGACATGTTAACAGTCAGGCTCTGCACGAGAAAAGTTAGAACATGTGAAAACACTTCTACAAAATTATGTCAAGTCTAAATCACATGTTATAACAAACATAACCTTTTTTAGATATTAGATTACTTAGACTTATCTAAATGTTACATTTAGTAATGCCATGTTTGCCTTAAATCTGTCTCAATCATTAATACAAAAATACATTCTTGTCAATTAAATCATATGCTGAATTTAATCTGTAGGTTGGTTAACTTTTAAGGGTCAAGGTTTGTCCGTACTTACATCTGAATATGATATTCATCTAAATCCATTGATGTTTTCGTTGCATTTGAAACCCATTAAGAGGTACTGAGCTTCATTTTCATGGGAGCTGGTAGGAAAGCTGTTGATGAAAACGTCCACAATGAAGGTTACAGCATGAAGTGACAACAGCAAAGGTCACACAGCAGAGCTGAGCAAGCAAGCTATTTTTGTGTTTAGTCCTAATAGAACACACTGCTTGAACAAGATATCAAGTACTCACATTTTATTGAGCGCAAAAACTCATTTAATATCTGACCTGCTTATGACATCCAACACTTTTTCTTCACAACGCTTCTGTTTCTGGAGTAGAACATAAGAATACTTCATAATGTGTGAGATACTCAAGTTTTGTATGTAGATCTCGGGTTGTTTGATTAGTGGTCAAGACTTTTTGACATCAAAGATAAAGAAAAAACATTTAGGATCAGCAACTTCATTGTTTCCAATACGTTTTAAACGATTCCTTCATAACTAATTTATGTGATTATTAACGTTAAAATATAAAAGTAATGGTATTATTAAACAGAGGCACTTATTTATTTGGCATTTATTCTGACAGCAGTGAACAATGACATCAGTATTAAAAAAGTCAGTAAGACAGTAGTTATTGCCTGTATTGTCTGTATTATCCTCTTCCTCAATAACAGCCAAGGTTGTTCATTCTAGTTATATTTATCATCTTTAAATTATCAAAGTAGGGAAAGAATATCAATTTCATTTCCTTTTTTAAACTTCAGACAAGAGAACTTATTTCAGTTTAAGTCGGCGCACAACTAATTACTGGAGGTCAGAAATACGTCAACTGATTGATAAGACAAGCTTTTAGCTGGAGGGAAATAATCAAGTGCAAAGAAAATTGGGATTTTCTTGTGTTGTGTACATTATTCATATTTTGTGACATTTCTTATATTTCCTTAATGGTTTGTAATTTTATTCTACCTTACCTTGCAGAAAATATTTTAATTACTATAATTACCAGAAGTGGCAGAGAAGACAACATACGGATGGACCTCCAGGAACTCCAGAAAATCCTGGTCTAATGCGGAGCACACATTTTTTCTTTTCTGTCTGCTCGCAGGATATGATTTTCATATACAGTATATTAAATATATTAATAATATTTATAATTATTCCATCAGTAGCATTAAACAGATATGCATCCATTATATCTGCGTTCTGGTTTTGTCCAACATCAACCTCTTCTGGTAACTAATTGTACAAGGAAAGTGAAAAAAAAATCACAGCTATTCATTGCTTTTACTACACACAGAAAGCCCACTGAACTGAGGGGCTCCTTGTGTGATGCTATTCTTTCGCTGTATGATTAACGTCAATCCGAACATGTTGGATTTCCCATTTAGAGAGTTGATGTTAAAAGTTGAATGTCATTAGAGTGCATAGAATGACAACTGTCGCTCCCAATTTTACCTATTTATAAAAAGTGCAAGACTAGCAAAAGTGCTGCAACAGTATACCAGTGACATCTGTGTGCTTCTCCACAGCTAATTCAGACTTGTCCTTGCTGCGAGTTTCCATTACAAGATGGATTAGTCTCAACATGTTATCGTAACATTGTCTAACCTTGAATAATCCTGCTGCTATTACATTTTCATGCACTCATAAACACAGTTTTTGTTCTATCCATCAGCTGTCAGTGTACTGTTGGAAATATATTTATTGCCCCTTTATTATCCAGAGACCATTGAAAAATTCATGCCTGCACTTTCCATAATTAAAAGCTTGTAAAACACCTCTGTGAAGATTCATATGGCATTCTTTAGAGTCATGGGGTTTTACAATTTTACAGGAAACTGTATAAGGTGTGTGTGTGTGTGTGTGTATAAGGTAAGCTTCCTGTTTTTACATACAAAGTTCAGATTATCTGGGCAAGGAGAGTCATCTGTCTGACACAGAACAAGCTGTGACATTAATAATCGGCAATATCCCACTAGCAGTTTCATGTAACAGAAAACATATTGCCAGTAATATTAGCTACTTCAATTAACTTAAGAATGCCTTGGAGCTACCATATGACAAAATAATGTGACAGCGAGTGACAAAGGCCATACGGCAAAAACATACCAAAGCAGAGGGTCAATACATGACCAAATAGAGCAGTCCTTTTTGCTGAGCAACCACAAACCTGGCTATAAAGGCAGCAGCTCCAGGCTCCTCCAAGACATCCAAGCAGAGGTAAGTCCTAATGGCACGGCAACGAACAGTTACAAGACTGACCTGAAGACTAATCATCATCAGGGTTTAAGATGCAAATTCATTAACAACTAAATCCCACTATTTTACTCTGTCTTCATAATAACCAACTGCACTTTCATTGAGATATAAAAACAATGAATGAATTACAATGCCAGTGCGTAGAATTTTATTCATTATAATGCCAGTGCACAGTACTTTACTTAAACTACACTGCAATATTTTTCAGTGACAGTACTGTATCTAGCCACCTTTTCCTCTGTTTACAGCATTCAAGAGTGCCAGAATCAGCATCTCTGTTCTGAGAGCAAAACAGGTAAATAATAACTTCTGCATGTTTAACACTCGCTAGCTGTGAACTGCGGGACGAGGAGACACTTCCACTGAACTAGACATCATAAGGGTTTCTCACCCATCAGCGTTAGTCATCCATTTATCAAACGTTTTCCCAAAGGCACCTGACGACAGGCTCATTTTTGCGGGAACACTTAAGGATAGGAGCCTTGATGAAGGGCACTACAGCAGGAAGTGGGATCTGAACTTGAATCTTTCATTCGAGTGCAAAGCAGTGGTTGTAACCACTACACTACCTACTTAAATTCCATAAGATGCTCAACAGGACCAAGATTATTTTGCTGTTTCAAAGAGGACTTATCCAGTTTCAAAAGTGTCTGCTACTGCTCCAGGAATGAACAGGATATCTGGGAGATGTATGGACATATTCAAAAGAACACAGATTATTTATTTGTTGTTTACAGTCTGGGGGTGCAGTGGTGCAGTGGGTTGGACCACAGTCCTGCTTTCTGGTGGGTCTGGGATTCAAGTCCCGCTTGGGGTGCCTTGCGACGGACTGGTGTCCTGTCCTGGGTGTGTCCCCTCCTCCTCTGGCCTTACGCCCTGTGTTACCGGGTAGGCTCCGGTTCCCCGCGACCCTGTCTGGGACAAAGCGGTTCTGAAAATGTGTGTGTGTGTGTGTGTGTGTGTGTGTGTGTGTGTGTGTGTGTGTGTGTGTGTGTGTGTTACAGTCTCACTTTCATTAACCACTTATCCTGTGAGGGTTGTGGGGGTCTGAAGCTGATCCTAGAAGCACTGGGTGCTAAGCTATGACATGTACACCCTGTACCGGATGCCAGTCTGTCACAGGGTAGCCCCACACTACAGGCCCATGTGTTGTGACACAGAAGTGCTAACTCCTGCCCTACTGTGCTGCTCTCTTCTTACCAAAATGAGGTTTTTCTATGTGCAGTCTATGTTGACCTCTTTAAATGTCAACGACATAATTCAAGATGACCACCCAAAATTTAGGAGGGCGCGGTGGCGCAGCGGGTTTGGCTGGGTCCTGCTCTCCAGTGGGTCTGGGGTTCCAGTCCTGCTTGGGGTGCCATGCGGCAGACTGGCGTCCCATCCTGGGTGCATGCCCTTTGTTGCTGGGTTAGAGCTCCAGCTCGCCGCGACCCTGCTTGGGACAAGCAGCTTCAGACAGTGTGTGTATCCAAAATTTTTTAAGGCACCAAAGGGAAAAATATACTCATGTTATCACAAATCAATGTAACATTTACTCAGCGTACAACCATCCATCGATGTTCATTAACTGCTTGACCTGATCAGAGTGGCGCTGGTCTGAAGCCTATCCTGGAAACACTAGGTGCAAGGCTAAAGGAGGGTACAGCCCGGATGGGAAATTAGTCCATCGCAGGGCAGCCACTCATACACATCCACTCATTCACACGCTACGGGCAGTTTAGTGTTGCGAAGTTCCCTGAACTGCACATCAGTGAGGAACACTTAACACTCAGGAACACTGTGAGGTGCCAAAACGACTTGCTGAGCAACTGTGCCAATTCAGTGTGCAACTTATCCAAAAAGGGAAAGAAAATCATTAACAAAATGTTTCTTGAACTACCAAAAAAAAAAAAACACAAATTTAGTCGACAATGTCCAGACTTTAAAAGGAAAACAGCAACTTGAAGCAATGAACAAATTTTCTATATGCAGCTATTTATGTAACGTATACCTGTTTATATGGAATGTGACCGACTGACTACTCAAGAGTCACGTGTCTGCATCCAAATCTCTCTTTCTGTTGGTGTCATGCCCTTTTTATGTTGTTCTCTGAGATTTAAGTTGCTGGAGAAAAGCAACTGCTACGTAAATAAATTGACGTAAGAGTTTCCATTTCATTATAAACTAACTGGTGGAAGATTTTGATGATGAGATCTAAAAATACTAACTGATGCAGCACATGAACTCAATAATGTAAACTAAGAAGATAAAGAAATGCATTCAATAACATAACCAAAAGCTTTTTCGCAAAAATATGCCATAATTTTGCAAGGATTACAAAAAAATCATTTTGTGATGAGAATTAATTTTGTTTTTAATTTTGATGAATCGAATCTTTTCTCCTGGTCCATGGTTCTCAATAATTTTATTACTGCTGTGTGCTAAAATAAAACTTCATATTTATTTTTATTTATTTTTATTTTTTATAAAGCGCTCTTCTCACGCAGTGACACAGAGCGCTTAACACAGGCATACAGCAAGAAAAACTGATACAAACAAACAAGACAGTCAACTAACGGCTACCATAATGAAGAACTTATTATAGAGCTACAAGTATACCTACTGGCCACCGGGGAAAGGAACAAAAATTCCCAACTGAAGGCTGAGGGAGAAAAAAAACCTCTGGGGGTCCACGGGCCAGTGATTGCCCACCCCTCCTGGGCATTCTAGAAAATAACAATTTGTAAGCCAGTGTTTAACAAGTAATTATATTGTTGGTAAACATTATTCTGCTTGAAAGAAATCATGAGTATCTCAGTGCTCATGACCAATTGATACCAATCATTGATGTATCCAACCCTAACCCAAACCCGAGGCCTAACCCAGTGCAGGGCATATGTCTAATATTCAGTCACAATCAAGTAGATGTAGAACCAGTCCTAAAAAGAGAAGATGGAACTGAACTTTGAAGAATAGGCATAGACAAATAATGACTGCTTTCTCCATCCTCAGTCTGTAAATCAACAGCATGAGTACGGACGCGGAGATGGAGTGTTTTGGCCCGGCGGCCGTTTACCTCCGGAAGCCAGAGAGAGAGAGGATTGAGGCCCAGAACAAGCCCTTCGATGCCAAAACAGCCTATTTTGTGGCTGAGCCAAGGAGATGTACGTCAAAGGTACACTCGTGAGCAGAGAGGGCGGCAAAGCAACCGTTAAGACCGAGGATGGGAAGTAAGTACAAGCAAACAGAGAAAATTTTTAAATATATGAAAAAGTGTTAATGAGAGTAATGGAGCCATTTACAAGTCATTCAGCTAGAGAATCCATTTACTTTTACTCACTTACTTAACTTTTCACAGACTCTAACTGTTAAGGAGGATGACATCCACCCCATGAACCCTCCCAAAGTTTGACAAATTGAGGACATGGCCATGATGACCCACCTCAATGAACCTGCTGTGCTGTACAACCCAAAGAACGTTATGCAGCATGGATGATCTACGTGAGTTCTTCCATGAATTCAAAACAATCAATGTATATATTAAAGAGTAATACTGAAGAGAATAACTGTCCATTGTTCTTTTCCAGACCTACTCTGGGCTGTTCTGCGTCACTGTGAACCCCTACAAGTGGCTCCCAGTGTACGATCCTGCAGTTGTAGCTGCCTACAGAGCAAGAAGAGAGTTGAAGCCCCTCCACACATCTCTCCATCTCTGATAATGCCTATCAGTTCATGCTCACAGGTAAAAGGAACTTACAGAAAAAAAGCCAATTTTATTAACATATTTGAGCTACAGTACTGCACTACTGTGCTAAACTAAAGCATTTCTTGCACTTTATTAAACACTAAATAAAGACTTGCACTACGTTTTCTTACAGATCGCGGAAAAACCAGTCAATCCTGATTACGTAAGTATATGTAGCAATAACTATCAATCCATTTCATTAATAACCATTTGTCCACGTCAGGATCACATTGGTCCAGAGTTTGTCCCAGCATCACCGGGCACAAAGCTGATGGGGGTACACCCTGGATGAGATACCAGTTTCTTTAGAGATATATCAATACTGAGTTAAAAACTGAGGAAAGAAACTAAAAAATGAGCACATGAAAAAAGTTTAATATCAACTTCTAAGTGTAGTTTTGATTAGGAATCTCCGCCCCGACCCCTTAAACAGAATCCAAGCCGTCAATCCTGTTCATTGCGTATTATATTTATGTTGGAGGTCCGTTGCTGCAGTTCGTGGTGTTTCGAGTCAGTGTATTGTTACTACCGCTTTTTCCCGACGTGCATTCTTGTCGTTGTAGCTGTGTGGATAGACAGACACAATTGCTGTGTGTCTGTACAGTGTCAGTGGTATTTTTATTAATTTGTTTCTGAATTGTCTTTGTGTTTGTTAGGGGCACATTCATCTAAACAATTCTGTGTCCGTAGTGGGAGTGGACGTGACTCCGTCGATCGATTAAACGCGTCTGTTTGTTTGTTTATTTTGGTCGCCATTGTTGGAGTAGTTTGATTTGTATTACGAGTCTCAGATGACAGGAAATTAACTTGGTTTAAATAGCGGCTGGTGACCCGTAGCAGCAGCGGTTGCAGCAGCCTCTTGGTGCGAAGACTCGGGGTGCAAAGACAAGGAAGTCTACCTGTGGCATTCCACTGAGGAAGGCCATTGGTGCCATGTGCTGCAAGAGATGTCGCGTCAAACATGTTAACCATCAAGTTGTCTACAGCAACTGAGCTGTGCAACGTCGCCACTACGGGACACCTGGACGCTCTCTCTGCTACAGCAACCTGGTTCATCCTCACCTGTCAAACCCTCCATCCTGCTTCAATCACTCCATGGGACTCTGGAACTGCCAGTCTGCAGTGAGAAAGGCTACTTCATACCAGCCTACGCATCCCGTATCTCACTGGACCTCCTGGCCAAACTGAAACCTGGATCACCCCAGACAACTCAGCCACACCTGCAGCTTTCTCCACTAACTACTCCTTCTCTTACACCTCTCGTTCCTCCAGCAGAGGTGGAGGCACAGGCCTGCTCATCTCTCCCCCCGTGGGAATACTCTATTCTCCTTCTTCACCTGCATGATCTGTCCTCCTTTGAATGGCATGCTGTCTCTATCACTGCTCCAATCACTCTTGTTGTGGTTGTTCTTTATCACTCTCCTGGCCCTCTCGGCTGCTTCTTGGAGACCTTGACATCTTGTTGAGTTCTCTTCCAGGGGACAACGCTCCATTGATTTTCCTGGGTGACTTCAACCTGCATGTCGACAGCATAACAGTACATGCAAGTGGCCTTCTGTTTGCTCCTACAGTCCTTCAATCTCTCCCTGCCCCAATCCCCTGCAACTCACAAAGCAGGCAATTGTCTTGACCTTGTATTTTTCCACAACTGTGGCTGTCCTGTTCTCTCTGTCATTCCACTGCATGTCTCTGATCACGTCTTCATTTCCTTCCAACCCTGCCTCACCACTAATACTTTCCTCTCTGCCGTCTTCCACCCTTGACTCTCTCTGTCCACTATCTTCCAGACCAGCACGCCCCAGTGCCACCCCATGGCTGACCGATACATTAGGTGCTAACAGGACCAAACTCCAGGCTGCAGAGCAAAAAATGGCAAAAAGACTCACTCAGACCTGGATGTCTACCAATGACTCTTAGCTACTTTTCATTCTGCTGTCTCTTCAGCTAAAACCTCCTTCTACCACAACAATAAAGTCTGCAACTAAAAAAACCACACAGACTCTTTGGCACCTTCACATCTCTTCTATGTCCTCTGCCCTCCTCTTCCATTTTTGTCATTGCTGATGACTTTGCTTTGTTTTTCGGAGACAAAATCAAAGCAATCACTGAAAAGTTCTCAGCATCACCCCGCCTGATTCATGCTGGAGCTCCCTAAAAGCTATGCTCTCCAAATTCAAGCAGCTCTCCGAATCTGAAATCTCCGACCTCCTGATATCCCACAGAGCCACCACCCGCCCGCTTGATTGATCCCATCGTCACTCCTACAGAACATTTTCCCACAACTCTCCTCCTTCATCTCTAAGATCATCAACTCCACGTTCTCCTCTGGCTGTTTCCCAGCTGCCTTCAAAACTGCTCTCATTTCACCTCTGTTAAAGAAACCCTCCCTGGATCCCAATTCGGTCCAAACACTACAGACTGGTCTCCCTCTTCTCTATCCTGTCTAAAACTCTAGACTATGTGGCCTGTGATCAGTTATCTGATTTCCTCACCGGAACCATCTCCTCGATGGATATCAGTCTGGTTTTAAAGTTGGTCACTCCACTGAGACAACGCTTCTGGCGGTGTCTGATGCTCTCCAATCCGCTGAAGCTGACTTCCTCTCCTCGGTCCTCATCCTCCTCGATCTGTCTGGATGCATTATCTACACTATTGTTTATGTGTAGTAAATTCCATATATTGTGTCTATTATCCTCAGTGGAGAATCTGGTGCAGGGAAGACTGTCAACACCAAACGTGTCATCCAGTACTTTGCGACAATCGCAGTCGCTGGACAAAAGAAAGCGGAGCCTGTGGCTGGCAAAATGCAGGTCAGAGACAGTTATACTACATCTATAACACAGACTTATGTGCTATGACAAAATTATGAATACTGCAATATCTTCTCTCAGGGTTCTCTGGAAGATCAAATCATTGCGGCGAACCCGCTGCTGGAGGCATATGGTAACGCCAAGACCGTGAGGAATGACAACTCCTCTCGCTTCGTAAGTTGAGAACATTAAAACTACCTGCTGCGTCAATATACAGAGTACTTTACAATATAAAACAGTATTACTCTATAACACCCTCTACTTTCAATTAACGTCTAGGGTAAATTCATCAGAATCCATTTCGGAACCACAGGAAACTGGCTTCCGCTGATATTGAAACTTGTGAGTCTTTTTATCCCATATTTCTTTGCCAGTCATTATCCAAAGATACCAGCAAAATAAATGTAAAACAAAATCTGATTCCTACCAACAGATCTGCTGGAAAAGTCAAGAGTAACTTTCCAGCTGTCAGCTGAGAGAAGCTACCACATCTTCTATCAGCTTGCGACTGGCCACAAACCAGAGCTGCTCGGTAGGTCTTCCATGTGAAATGGAAATCACTTCTTATGTGTCTCCAACGTAGACCCTTTAATGTTTCAATGTTCCTTTTGAAAATCTCTACAGAGGCACTTCTCATCACCACCAACCCCTACGACTACCCCATGATCAGCCAAGGCGAGATCACTGTGAAAAGTATCAATGATGTGGAAGAGTTCATTGCCACAGATGTAAGTAGATCTACAACTGAAGGGCTTTCTATACTGTCTTTTATCAATGCACAGCTTGTAAAGTGATGTGTTTTGAATCACCTAGACCGCCATTGACATCTTGGGCTTCAGTGCTGACGAGAAGATAAGCATCTACAAGTTGACTGGTGCAGTGATGCATCATGGAAACATGAAGTTCAAGCAGAAGCAGCGAGAGGAGCAGGCTGAGCCTGATGGCACTGAGGGTAAATAACAAAATAACCCAGGACCAAACAGAAATCCACCTAGAATTTAAGAGCAAAAGCAAACACATTTTCTTTGTAATTCAGTGGCAGATAAATTGCCTACCTCATGGGCCTGAACTCAGCTGACATGCTGAAGCTCTCTGCTACCCCAGAGTGAAGGTCGGAAATGAGTTTGTCACCAAGGGGCAGACTGTACCTCAGGTAGAGAATATCCTATATATTCACCATGATCTATGTAGCTGTGCACACACTGATATGTTCAATATAATGTAAAACAAACAACAAATATTCAGACTTGAAAGACTATGGAAAAACCTTCTGTTCCATTTTGCACAATCAGGTCAACAATGCAACTATGGCTCTCTGCAATCTGTCTATGAGAAAATGTTCTTGTGGATGGTGGTGCGCATCAATGAGATGTTGGACACAAAGCAGCCGAGACAGTTCTTCATTGGCGTCCTGGACATTGCTGGATTTGAGATCTTTGACGTGAGTGCATTTACTGTGGTCAGAATTCCCCCCAGGTCAAATGTCAGTAGAGACCCTGAGAGAGTGACCTTAAGAAAGTCCTTGATCTCAGTACCTTTAGTAAAATACCCCGCCGTACAAATGTGTAAAACTGTAATTCATAATATATAAAAGCACTCACTAAAAATATCATCACTGATTTTCTCTGTCACGGTAAAGTCTGCTGTAATCAGAAAGTCTTTTTCTTTGACATTATCAGTTCAAACAGCTTGGAACAGCTGTGCATCAACTTCACCACGAGAAACTGCAACAGTTCTTCAACCACCACATGTTTGTTCTGGAACAAGAGGAGTACAAGAAAGAGGGGATTGAGTGGGAGTTCATTGACTTTGGTATGGACTTGGCTGCCTGCATTGAGCTTATTGAGAAGGTACGTGACATGGCCTTCAACAGCTATGGAAGAAATCCCATGTTGTCACTCCTCGTAAAGCTTAAGTAAACGTTTCTATGTTTCTCTGTTCGACAGCCATGGGCATCTTCTCCATCCTTGAAGAGGAGTGCATGTTCCCTAAGGCTACGGACATGACCTTCAAAAACAAGCTGTACGACCAACATCTTGGCAAAGCTCATTGCTTCCAGAACCCAAACCTGTCAAAGGCAAACCAGAGGCCCACTTCTCCCTGGTGCACTATGCCGGCACAGTGGACTACAACATCGTCGGCTGGCTGGACAAGAACAAGGACCCCCCTGAACGACTCTGTAGTGCAGCTCTATCAGAAGTCTGCACTCAAGCTGCTAGCTTTCTTGTATGCCTCTCATGCTTCATCAGAAGGTATAACTTGACTATTTACTGAAGTTATTGCTTTCTATCGTTTGAGCAAAAGCTACACTAATTTTCATTAGTGGTATTATGTAAAGAGTTATTTTCAATATTATAAGTTTTAGTATTGTTTATTAAAGTTATAACTTTTAAACATTTTGTATTAAGTTTTATGCTATTAAAATGCTGTTCCTAAAATGTCAGGTGATATACTACATATGATATTTACAAAAAAACAAGTTAATTTCAGTACTAATGAAGAATTTTTTCTGCACTGGTGTAGAGGCTAGTGGTGGCAAAAAGGCGGGAAAGAAGAAGGGCGGATCTTTCCAGACCGTGTCTGCTCTCTTCAGGGTAAAACAAAAAATGCTAAACTTCTGTTCGTAAATTAATAAAACCCCTTGACTGTAATATGTACTGAGAGTAAATAAATGTATAAATTCCTTTACTGTACTCATATGTATTGAGAGTAAATAGTTAACTATAACACATCTTCCTATTCTACAGGAGAACCTGGGAAAGCTGATGACCAATTTGAGGAATCACTCCCCTCACTTTGTTCGCTGCTTGATCCGAATGAGTCAAAGACACCAGGTAGGTGGAGGTCATTATGATGACTGTTTAAATGTCTATATAATCAAATAGAATCAATAATTTACTGCATTTGCATGTAAATCATTAATATTTTATAGGCCTTATGGAGAACTTCCTGGTCATCCATCAGCTCAGGTGTAACGGTGTACTGGAGGGTATCAGGATCTGCAGAAAAGGGATTCCCCAGCAGAATCCTCTATGGTGACTTCAAGCAAAGGTGTTTTTTCTTATACTTTTTCTGAGAGCACTGTATATAGTATTCTCATTTATTTTTCTGCTAATCCAAACCATTGTAAATTGCAAAACACAGCTGAGAACTCTCAGTGCATCAGTATTTAATTATCCTAATATCACAGGATACAAAGTACTTAATGCCAGTGTCATCCCTGAGGGACAGTTCATTGACAACAAAAGGCTTCAGAGAAACTCTTGGGGTCAATTGATGTGGACCACTCTCAGTACACGTTTGGACATACTAAGGTGAGAGACTATTCCAAAAAGACTAAATTGTGAACTATTTTGTCCTTCATGCACACATCTTGGTAAGCACAGAAAAGAAATTCTGTGTACTATATCTGATGGTAGGTGTTCTTCAAAGCTGGTCTGCTGGGCCAGCTGGAAGAGATGCGGGATGACAAGCTAGCAACTTTGGTCACCATGACTCAGGCCTTGTGCCGAGGTTTCCTCATGAGGAGGGAGTTTGTGAAGATGATGGAGAGGAGGTATATACACCAAAAAAAAATAATAAACCAACAGTGGAAAATATTCACGTATCTTTTAAATCAAGTTATTAAGCTTAGTATGTTAAGGTTGATATAACTGACATTTAAAATTCTGACCTCGACAATTGATTCTGAACAGTCATTGTGTTCATACTGAGCTTTGTTACTTCAACTTTAACAGAGAATCCATTTATACTATCCAATACAACATCCGCTCATTCATGAATGTGAAACACTGGCCATGGATGAAGCTGTACTTCAAGATCAAGCCTCTCCTGAAGAGTGCAGAGGACTGAGAAGGAATGGCCAACATTGAAGGTAGAATTCCAGAAGTGCAAGGAGGAACTAGCTAAAGCTCTGGCTAAGAAGAAGGAGCTTGAGGAGAAAATGGTTTCTCTGCTGCAAGAGAAGAATGACCTGCAGCTTCAAGTGCAAGCGGTAAATAAAACAATTCTTGCAACAATAATCCAGTGAAAATAATTAATGTTCCTTTGAATTGTATCAAAATACATTACAATTAAGTAGTTTAAAAAAACTTAGAGTACGTTTTAATTTTCGGACAACTTCTTGAATCCATAGGAAGCCTAGTCTTGAATAATATATTCAGTACAGAAACTGTTACCAGTGCACATTGCTGTTTAAGAGAATAAGCAATTCATTTAATGCTGTAGATGAAGAACTCTGTTTTCACTTTTCATTTAGGAACCGAGAACCTCTCAGATGCTGAGGAAAGATGTGAAGGCCTCATAAAAAGCAAGATCCAGCTTGAGGCAAAACTCAAAGAGACCACTGAAAGGCTAGAGGATGAAGAGGAAAGCAATGCTGAGCTGACAGCCAAGAAGAGGAAACTGGAGGATGAATGTTCTGAGCTGAAGAAGGATATTGATGACTTAGAGCTGACCTTGGCTAAAGTGGAGAAGGAGAAACACGCTACAGAAAACAAGGTTAACATATAATCAATAATTCATGCTAACATGATTCACCAATTCAGACTTAATCTAACCAACTTGAAATATGTCATTTAAGGTTAAAAACTTGACAGAGGAGATGACTGCTCAGGATGAGAGCATAGTCAAGTTAACCAAGGAGAAGAAAGCCCTCCAAGAGGCACACCAGCAGACCCTAGATGATCTCCAAGCAGAAGAAGACAAAGTCAATACTCTGACCAAAGCCAAGACCAAACTTGAGCAACAAGTGGATGATGTAAGTACCAAGCATATACAAAAAAAACGGTTATTAATTATACATATGCAGCGAGAAGGTATAGAAGCATTCGGCTCCTGTTTTGTAACAGCTGGAGGGTTCTCTGGAACAAGAGAAGAAGCTACGCATGGACCTTGAGAGAGCCAAGAGGAAGCTCGAGGGAGACCTGAAACTGGCCCAGGAATCCATAATGGATCTAGAGAATGACAAACAGCAGTCAGAGGAGAAGATCAAGAAGTAAGGAAATTTTGAACATCTTCAGACACTCAAGATATCCAAACATTCCTTAAGAAATAATAATAAACTGAGTAAAACTATTTGACTGAATTCTACAGGAAGGACTTTGAGACAAGCCAGCTTCTCAGCAAAATTGAGGACGAACAATCACTTGGTGCTCAACTGCAGAAGAAGATTAAAGAACTGCAGGTATATTCCTGGTATTCTTGAATACAATGTTTGACAGTAAAAAAAAAGTTGTACGTTAACTTGTCAATATCATGTACTTTCAGGCTCGCATTGAAGAGCTGGAGGAGGAAATTGAGGCTGAACGTGCTGCTAGGGCCAAGGTGGAGAAACAGAGGGCTGATCTTCTCCAGGGAACTTGAGGAGATCAGTGAGAGACTTGAAGAGGCTGGCGGGGCAACTGCAGCTCAGATTGAGATGAACAGAAACGAGAAGCTGAGTTCAGAAGCTTCGCCGTGATCTTGAGGGAGGCCACCCTACAGCACGAGGCCACTGCTGCGCTCGTCGCAAGAAGCAGGCCGGATAGCGTGGCAGCGCTGGAGAACAATCGACAAACCTTCAGCGTGTCAAGCAGAAGCTGGAGAAGGAGAAGAGTGAATACAAATGGAAATCGACGATCTATCCATACAACATGGAGGCTGTTGCCAAATCAAAAGTATGTCAAACAGCCACAGCATCAACGTAATAAAATTATTATGACGTGGAAAATTTGTACAATGGGAATTTTGTCTATTGTAACAGGCTAACCTGGGAGAAAATGTGCCGCACCCTGGAAGATCAGCTGAGTGAACTCAAGACCAAAAATGATGAAAATATCGCCAGCTGATGACCTGAGCGCACAAAAAAGCCAGACTTCAGACTGAGAATGGTAACTTCACCTAAAAATCAAATTAAACAAGAAGTACAGATTAAATTTAAGGAAAATAATACTAGTCTTTAATCTCATTAGGTGAATTTAGTCGCCAGCTGGAAGAGAAAGAAGCTCTAATTTCCCAGCTGACGAGAGGCAAACAGGCCTACACTCAGCAGATCGAGGAGCTCAAGAGGCATGTTGAGGAGGAAGTAAAGGTAGGATCATGCAGAATTGTTTCTCATGGCTTCCATTTGATTGTCTTGTGAAAAAATTTGGACGTACTCTAATTAACTGTGTATGTCTTTCATTGTAAAAATGTAAGATACTGTCATCAAAACTAAGTGAAATCAAAAAGTGTCCTAATTCCAAGATCAAGAAATTCAAACTGTCTCAATGGCTTTTAGGCCAAGAATGCCCTGGCCCACGCTCTGCAGTCAGCCCGCCATGACTGTGACCTGCTCCGTGAGCAGTATGAGGAAGAGCAGGAGGCCAAGGCTGAACTGCAACGTGGAATGTCCAAGGCCAACAGCGAAGTGGCTCAGTGGAGAACCAATATGAAACCGATGCCATCCAGCGCACCGAGGAGCTTGAGGAGGCCAAGTAAATGCACTAGTTTTATAGCTACACTTTACAATCGGTGAGAGTGACACAAATAACATGAACCCATCACTTTCTCTCAAGGAAAAAGCTTGCCCAGCGTCTGCAAGATGCAGAGGAATCTATTGAAGCTGTGAACTCCAAGTGTGCCTCTCTGGAGAAGACCAAGCAGAGGCTGCAGGGTGAAGTGGAGGATCTCATGATTGACGTGGAAAGAGCAAATGCCTTGGCTGCTAACCTGGACAAGAAGCAGAGAAACTTTGACAAGGTAAATGCATAACATGACCATTTGAAACTATTCTTACTATACAACCCCAGTTTTCTCACACCAGTGAAACTTCTTTCAGCAATACATTGTGGATATACTATAATTCTGCTGGAATCCTATCACTGAAACATTCGCTGTGAGACTGGCTCAGAATTTACTGATGGTATGGCCAAATTCACAGAGGTTTCTACTGGTATTTTTTTTTTAGGTGTTGGCTGAATGGAAAACAGAAGTTCGAGGAAAGCCAGGCAGAACTGGAAGGAGCTCAGAAAGAGGCTCGTTCTCTCAGCACTGAGCTCTTCAAGATGAAGAACTCTTATGAAGAAGCGCTTGATCAGCTAGAAACATGAAGAGAGAAACCAAGAACCTGCAGCGTATGTGCATTATGTTATGTTTTCATGAAGAGAGTACTTTGTTAATTCTAAAAAATGCTCTCTTTTTAATTGATAAGTGTGTAAATGCTTGTTATACACTCTTAGGCACCAAAACTACTAAATTTCAATATTAATCTCATGCATTAACACTCAGATTAGCAAGTCTAACTCTAACAGTATAACTGTAGCATATCAGAGTGTCATGCTGATACTCTGCTGGAGCAGGAAAAGTTCTTGACAGATTTTCACATTCTGCTATGGTCCACACATTCCTGACCTTAATGGAACTTAAAGGCATTAAATGTGCCTTGACTGCCATTTGTAAAGAATCAAAGTGAAAAATGGAATGCAATAAGTCCATCAAAAGCAGAGTAGTAATGACCAGGGATACAATACCATGTGCTTCTGCTTGTAGTGTTGTGTAAGAGAAAAATGCAAACAATCTGTAGAAATTACTACCCTCAACAGAGGGCCTATAGAGAAATCACAATAAAAGTAATCCAGTGTTAGACATCTTGATACTACATCTTGATATCATCACCTCCTCCATGTTAACTGGTATAGTTCTATGTCCTGTAGAGGAGATTTCAGACCTGACAGAACAGATTGGGAAAACGGAAAGACCATTCATGAGCTGGAGAAGGCTAAAAAACTGTGGAGATTGAGAAGTCGGAAATACAAACCGCCCTTGAGGAAGCTGAGGTAATCCTTTATCATAAAATATCATGATTTGGTGTGATCTGACTGAACTAAAGTACATTCAGGAAATTTATTTGCATTTTCACAGTTTTCAATGGTATCATTTTATTATTCAGGTACACTGGAACATGAGGAATCCAAGATCCTTAGAATCCAGTTGGAGCTCAACCAGGTCAAGGGAGAAATTGACAGGAAGCTCGCTGAGAAGGATGAGGAGATAGAGCAGATCAAGAGGAACAGTCAGAGAATCATTGACTCCATGCAGAGCAGTCTCGACGCTGAAGTCAGAAGCAGGAACGATGCTCTGAGAGTCAAGAAGAAGATGGAGGGAGATCTCAATGAGATGGAGATCCAGCTCAGTCACGCCCAACCGCCAGGCCGCTGAGGCCCAGAAACAGCTGAGGAACGTCCAGGGACAGCTCAAGGTATGTCTGTAATTGTACCTCTGTGAGATCCAATGAAAACACAGTATTTTTTATAAGAAGTCATTCCTTAAAAATGTCTTTTCGGTCCCAAGGATGCCCAACTGCACCTTGATGAAGCCATCAGAGGACAGGAGGACATGAAGGAGCAGGTTGCTATGGTTGAACGACGGAACACCCTGATGCAGGCCGAGATTGAGGAGCTGAGAGCTGCTCTGGAGCAGACGGAGAGAGGCCGCAAAGTGGCCGAACAGGAGCTGGTTGATGCCAGTGAGCGTGTCACTCTGCTGCACTCCCAGGTAAGGGTGACTCTAAAGCAGGACAACTGGTAGTGTAGTGGTTAGAGCTACTGCCTTTGGACCCAAAGGTCACAGGTTTGAGCTTCACCTCTGGCTGTAGTACCCTTGACCAAGGTGCTTCCCCTGAATTGCTCCAGAAAAATTACCCAGCTGTATAAATGGGTAAATAATTGTACCCTGAGCACTGTAACTCACTTTGGAGAAAAGTGTCAGCTGAATGAATAAATGTAAGTGGACACTGTAATATTCAGTGAAAAATTTGCACAATGCTAAACATGAACTTATTTCCTCAGAATACAAGTCTTATCAATACCAAGAAGAAGCTTGAAAGCTGACCTTGTTCAGATCCAAGGGGAGGTAGATGACTCTATCCAGGAAGCAAGAAATGCTGAAGAGAAAGCCAAGAAAGCTATCACTGATGTGGTACTCATTTTCTGTCGTCAACTCTTTATAATAGTAAACAACTGATTTAAGCATAATCAAGCACACAACTTGCATTATATAGCCAAGATTCAGTTATACTTATCTGTGTTTAAAAAAATAGTAACATTTCAGAAACAAAATGCAAATTGCAGGCAGCCAATGATGGCAGAGGCAGCTGAAGAAGGAACAGGACACCAGCGCTCACCTGGGAGAGGATGAAGAAGAACCTGGAGGTCACAGTCAAGGACCTTCAGCATCGTCTGGATGAGGCTGAGAGTTTGGCCATGAAGGGTGGAAAGAAACAGCTCCAGAAACTGGAAGCAAGGGTAACAGATGCTGCTTGATCCACAGTTCCTGCCCAGTTTGCCAGTATAATATTATGAATTCCAAAAGCAGACACTGATTCTTGTGGACTGTTTGATAGGACGTCTGAAGTGTAATTGAAGCTAAATCATTTTTCACTGCACTTTCTAGCACTTCACTTTTCTAATTTACCAGTATAATGCTACGAATCTGAAAAATACAGAAGGGTTCTTACGTATTAGGTGCGTGAGCTGGAAAGTGAGGTTGAAGGTGAACAGAGACGTGGAGCCGATGCCATCAAGGAGTCCGTAAATACGAAAGGAGGGTCAAGGAGCTCACCTACCAGGTAAGATTTTACCGCTGCTTATTAAAACACGGTACGGTGAAGAACGGCTAAGCACCGTAACCTCAATTCAACCATCTTTACTGCCTGCAGACTGAGGAGGACAAGAAGAACATAACCAGACTGCAGGATCTTGTTGACAAGCTGCAGCTGAAAGTGAAGTCCTACAAGAGGGCAGGCCGAGGAAGCTGTAAGTCTGATTTCCTGTGTAAGATGTTGTGTTTCTGACAAACAATGTATAACTGAGGTCTTAGACTTGAAATAAACCGAAGTAAACTTGTTTCATTTGAGGAATCACAGTTGAACGTGTCCACTGACGAGCTGTTTGACTCCTTCACAGGAGGAGCAGGCCAACACCCACCTGTCCAGGTACAGGAAAGTACAGCACGAGCTGGAGGAAGCTCAGGAACGTGCCGACATCGCCGAGTCTCAGGTCAACAAGCTGAGAGCCAGAGCCGTGAGGCCGGCAAGGTACTTCTATAATTCTAACTAGGTTTAGTTTATATTAAATCCGAAACTTAAAATTCTTGTCTAGCTTCTGTCAAGGTAAAAGCATTGAATTATTTCAAAGTGAATATATTTTTAATATTTTAGTTGTAGACACAAAGTATTTTTAATATGCACAGTGTAGCAAGTTAACAAAATGTTCTAAATGCTTTTCTCAATGTACTTCTAGGCCAAGGATGATGCAGAGTGAAACTAAATACAGAAGCAATTATTCATACAGCATGTTCTTTGAGAAAATGAATTACAATTAATCAGTCAATAAAGTTGCTTCAGAAAAAAACATTTGGAGTTTTATTATTCACAATTTCTGGCACTAAACATGCACTTGAAGGTTCACTTACTGCTGAATCTCTGTCCATATTTAAAAAGGGTCTTAAAACTCTACTCTTCCAGGCTCACTATATTATACTATATGCACTACAACTTTGACTATGATGGGTGTTAAACAAAAGGATAAACCTTCATGCAACTACTCCTGTAATGTGATGAAAATATGTATATATATTATATATGTACATGAAAAAAATACTACGAAGGAATCATGGATATTCAGATAAAGTTTTATACAGCTGCTCGTGTGATGAACACCAATTCATATGGTGGTAAGAAAACTAACTGCACTTAACTATCATGCATCTGTATCTAAGTGTCTCTTTCTGCTAATGTAATAAACATTGTATTTTCAATGAGATGTACGTCACTTTGGAGAAAAGCATCTAAAAAGCATTGGACAGTTGGTACTGTAGTGGTTAAAGCTGCTGCCTTTGGCCTGAAACGTTGCAGGTTTGATCCTCCCCTCCAGCTGTAGTATCCTTGAACAAGGTACTTACTTTAAATTGCTCCAGTAAATTACCCAGCTGTACAAATGGGTAAATAATTGTAACCTTGACACTGTAAGTCACTTTGGAGAAAAGAGTCAGCTGAATGATAGGTGAAACTGTAAGGACAATGAGAAACTGTACAGCAATCAATTGGGAGATGAAACTGAAAATAGGGAGGAAGTATGAAGGTGGACAAAGACTATCATCTATAGCGGGGGAGTGGGTTTAGCCATTGTGAATGTGATAGTGAAGGATGCTGCATGTGAAAGGAACAGCTTGCATGAAAATAATAATGAATAAATGTCAAGGTGCAGTAACAAAAATGATTAATGTTATTATGTTGAATGGTGGGGGGATATCCGACATACGTAACTTTTAACTCCCGTAAAGGGTTGAAGAATGGTCTATTTGCGTAAGTCGAGGGGTGTCTGCATTAACTTGCAGAACAAGACAGAAAACGTAACAGCTGGAGTAAAGTACTGTGTACAATCAAATTGAAAAGCTCAACAACACACACACACTTTCTGAACCGCTTGTCCCATATGGGGTCACGGGGAACCGGAGCCTACCCGGCAACTCAGGGCGTAAGGCCGGAGAGGGAGGGGACACACCCAGGACGGGACGCCAGTCCGCCGCAAGGCACCAAGAGCAGGACCCGGTCCAAGCCACTGCACCACCGCACCCCCAAGCTCAATAACATATACATGCAAATCCAACTGCAAACAGCACTTCAGAAATATACATACTGTACACAAAGCTGTCTCTCCTCAAGGAAAACATTATTAATCTTATCAATCTATTTTTAAAACAAATGCAAAGTGGAGAGTATTTAGGCAGCGCTAGACAACATTTGAGTGTCAGGCCGAAATTCTGATGAGTATGATAGCGACACTGCTCTATTTCTTGTGTGACAACACATTGCAAGGCTGTTGCCTGCAGCCCCACATTCACCAGATTCCCGTAGTTTTCTTTGCTCCGGGTGATGAACAAGAGCGCCTCGAGGAAGACCGACATCGGGAAAGATACATCAATACAGCTGAAGTTCAGGAGTCCTTCCTTTGTCCTACAAACCCTGTGAGCCATGACTTTTAGTTCTTGAAAGAACATTAAAGGCAGATTATTAGCTGCAGAGGAAAAAGTGACTACTGTATTTGTTTTCAGCAGGAACGCAGGTTGCCCCTTACTGTCATTAATAAGAACAGTGACATACCATACAGTTAAGTTTCTACCTTTAAGTTTATTCCAAGATGAGCCAAAGACTTAGTGAAAGCATTACAATATCACATTCAAGCTCCTTACTGTACAGCGTCATTCAGTATATCATTCACGGAAACAGCGGTAAAAAATTATTAAATTAGCAGTAGTTTAAAAGAAGCGTAGCCTTCATAAATTCTAAACGATACCGATCATTACTGCATGCATAAGAAGACATCTGAAAACTGCAGCACGTTAAAAGTGTCTTTTTGTCAAGCTATTGTTGATGATGTTACATTCAGTGCATGACAGCCAGTGCATTTTTCTTCACGCAAAATTGATCTTTACTGTTTTCATGAGAATGTTTAGTTCACTTTGCGAATATTCCAAGAATTAAAATGTTTCTGCGTGCTGTATTAACGTGCCAGTGGAGTCGTTAGGAGGAAACTAGTAGAGTTTTGACTCTGCTGAGACAAAAGAATAACATAAATTGTCCTATGACACACACACACACCTTGTTTCTGTTCATATACAACTCTAAAATATACATCTTAGCTCATTCAGCTTTGCAGACTTTCACAAATTGTCATAATGAAGGCACATGCTAAAACATTTCTGCAAAATTCTTACAAAAATTTTGTTGCATCATGACCTGCACAGCAACAGAATGTATTTACTGTGTCCAGTCAAATGCGAACAGATTTTGAGATGTACATCTAATAAGTAAAAAATACGTGTACATTTGCATACAGAGAAATACGGTAAATGTATCAACGTATCCCTTGCATCATTTGACAAATGGTTTTAAAATGTAACAGGGAAAAAGAAGAATAAGCTGAATAAATCCCTCCAACAAAATAAACAATAACGGGAAACAGGAATATACAGATTCAGAAATCTGCCTCTTCAAAAGTTTCAACTTGACTGACGATTATTCATACAGTCTAATTTTTATGTAGAAAACTATCAAGCAGATTGCTTCTTAAGTTGAAAGGTAAAAGTCACAATACAACACTATGTTTCATGGATGATTCTGATTACCATGTCTTACAGACATCCAGGGGAATGAGCTTCATGCACCCAGGAGTTTGCTAGAAGTGTATTTGATGAGAACTTTTGGAGTAGCTCTCCAAGAGTGGTGTGACAGATAGCAGGGCTCCAAGTGCAGAGCTGAGTAATCAGCTATTTTTGTATTTATCCTCATAACAACCTGGTGCAGGACAGATATCAAGTATGACATTTTTATCAAGCGTTTGAACCCTTTTCATGACCTCTCAAGAATTTAGCTGTCCTATATACTTTGGCCAGTAGAATATCATATTTCTGATGGAAGAAACTGCAGCGCTTGGCAATAAATCTTGTGCCCAAATTCTAAAATTTGATCTGTTCTTGACTATAAAAATAGCATGGTCACACTTAACTCATTCCAAGCAAGCATGTATTTCAGAAAATGGGCTTCTCAAACAAACACACTTCTTACATCAAATGAGACTTTCAGATGAAATTTTTTTTACCAGTGTTACATGACATAAAATTAAGGTAAAATAACTGAACCTAACGGTCACCTAAAACCTAAAGTAGTGCTTGTTGGCTTGGTTATAAGGGACATCAGGTTTTTAGAGAAGGAACATTTAAGAACGTTATACAAAATTTACATTTACATTTATTTCTTTATCAGATGCTTTTCTCCAAAGCGATTTCCAGTGAACTCTATGTAGTGTTACTAGCCCACACACCTTATTCACCAAAATAAAACTGTATGAAAAGTCTTCATCTCTACACAGTGCATTCAAATTTGTCACCTCTTCCAAGAATAAAAATGTCAGTTCAGCATTTTAATATAAGAAAAGTTCTCAACTGTCATGCACTGGAGTCTCAGAAATGTCTCTCATGCATTTCTTAAAAATCACAGTTGTGCATACTTATTTATATATAAACTTTGAATTGCTGGAGGCACATCAAATTAGTAGTTTGCATATAAAACTTTGCAGGTAAACAAGCAAACAGAAGCAGACTAAAACATAACTAACTATAACAGGTGTAAAGTCACTTGCAAACATGTTCAGCAAAGGCAAATTTTTGAAAAGGACACCAGAAAACTGAAAAATAGCAGGTGTAAAGATGTTAGTCTGCACAAAAAACTGACTTTTTAACTCCTACCATTGTTACGAGTGCTGGGTTCACTTTTCTTAAAAACATACATTTGATATGCGTAATATCAAATAAAATCAGATGTGCCACTTATCAAACTTCATGTGCTTACAGGCATGAGTAAGGCCAACACAAGAGGGTTAAATTTTAAAAATAACCAAAATAATCAACTTGCCAAAATAAAAGTGAAATATTAATTTTTAATAAGGAGAAAATGTGTTAATACAATAGAACTAAACCAGCTATCAGAAACATTGCATCCCTACGGCCTATATGTGTGTCCCCGGGAATTGTGGAATTCCAGCTATGTTTAATTTTGAAGTTATGAATTCAAGACAACAATATCATCTATGATCAAAACATGATCTCTTCCAAGACACAGCAGTATTCACCAGATCCTAATCTTCAGAGTACACGTGTCTGTCTAACCACACTGTCTATGCTACAACAATGTCCCACCTGAACTACGGTAATTCCCTCACAGCTGGATTACCCGCATGAGATATCAGGCCACTCCAGATCATGCATAATGGGACATCAGCTCATCCATAATGCTACTGCTTGCTTTGCCTTTGGCGAAAGGCAGTCTTCAAAGATCTCATCGTTCCTGGTTTCCTTTCATAGTCTACCAGTCAAATTCTTGTCCAAAACCTTGATATTCCAAGATGCCAGGGGTACAACTCCATCATACAGCCACACTTTCATTAAACCATAAACCGCATAAACAGCTCATCGAAGGTGTGCAATAATCGGAATAAAGTACTAGAAAAATCTCCTCTTCGAGTCCAGAATTTCAAGTACAAAAAATAACTCTAAACAATCCCTATTTTTACAATCAACAGTTCATCATGTTAAAAATTCCAAAATTAACTATATAAAATAAAAATTGATTAAAACATAAGGTATATTTAAACATTTATTTTTCAAATATTATAACAATAAGACAGACACTTACTCTCAGATGTGATATTCTCTCTAATGTGATATTCATGGTTTGATAAACTGTGATGTTCTGAGAGTGGCGCTGACCAAGCAGCTATTTTTGTATTTAGTCCTAATAAGACCATACTGCTATGAGCAGGATATCAAGTATCACATTTTTATTGAGCATATTAACCCTCTTTATAACATGTGGATCAACTTCAAAATACTTCCTTGCCCTATCATATCATTTTAAATTCAGACTACATCATTTGATCCCTTGTTGATCACAAATTAAGTGCAACACTACTTGAAGAAAAGTGATTGTGTGATATATGGTAGGGAAAAAAAAACTTTTGACAAATTACTTTTTTAGCAAGCCTATAATGCACTAAAGGGAGGCTGCCATTCATAATACCTGATGCCAGGTAAATCATTGCTGCTACATTTACATAGTCCTTTCTTAGTACCCCCTTCTTCTTTTTCCAACTCATCATTTCCAGACACCCAGAGATAATATCTTTTTACCGGGGTGAGTGGGACACATTTTTTATGTCTAAATAAGTGAACACCATTATAAGGGGAGGACGGGTGTATTGTAGTTCTTTGCAGTGTATCAATTTATAAAGGTGTTCTTTCTGTATATCTTTCCTTCAGTGCGGACTGCTACAAGATAACTGTCATTAAGTGTCATGAAACTCAACCTGTGAGCCTCACTGGTTAAACAAGGAAGTTGTCTATCAATTCTGCGTCAAGCATACTAATAAAATGTAACTTTCACGTACCACTCCGAATAATGTAATGACACTAAGGGGGTCTGATGTAAACCAATGTAAACATGATGTTAGTGTCCATTCTTGTATAGTCTTAATTGTCCCATTCCTGATGTTCTGTTTGTCGTTGGGGAATTCTGGGGTGTCATGGCAAACAGAGGACATGGAGGAGGCTGGACCCAAGTGCAGGAGCATTTATTCAAAACGGAAGGACTAGGCTGGTTCTTGTGGTCGGAGACTGGCGAATGGTCGGTCGATTGGAAAACAGGCCTGGAGCGAGTATCCAACATCAGAGTCGAGGGACGAAGCGAGCAGTCATGACCAGGGAGACGTGGAGCTGGGCTAGGGAGCAAAGAGAAGCAGGACATGGGACAAGGTAGGTTCAAGAGCGCAGAGGGGACGGTCAGATTCCACAACCGGGCAATGGTAGTGTTCTTTATACTCAATTGCTCTAATTACAACCATGTGCTGCTGGTTGAGGTACGGGCATGGTCGTGACATGGCGGGGGTTCCACGGGTGACCCCCTAACCATTGTGGGGAGTAGGGGGACTCAGAGTGATCTAGGGGAACTCTCAGCTGTTCAGAAGGCTGTCTCATACTATCTATTGCATCTTTGTCAAGGTCGACATTGAAAGACATGTATGCGTTCAGTAAAGAGCACTGTCTCCAGTAGCTCCATGAGGGATGCTACAATATTATATTTACATTTACAAATGTATTAATTACATTGGAATTTCTATTTGTTTTCCACCTGCCTTGCAGTTCCCACTCCTCACTTGGATGCAAAGTGATGGTCGGCGCTACAGCTGGTCACACACCATTCAAGTTTGTATAATCACTTCATAGAAGAAATGCCCGTGAGTGGCCAATACCTCAGAGGTCAGCAGCATGCGGAAAGGTAGGCAGGCTGCTTCTTCATTAAATATCTTCTGAAGCAAAAACATGATTGCTCCTCTGGACCATATCCCTCCCAGTCCACCAGGTAGTAAATCGCATGACCTCTGCATTTGTTGTCCAGGAGGGATTTGTGTATATGCTTGGGGGCCATCCACGTCAATGGGCAGGGAGGAGAAGTTTGAAATTGGCCCTGTAGGACTGAAGTTCAGTAAGGTTCAGGCATGGAGGTGTGAAACCTGGGGCATATTCGGTACTGAGATGGAAACTGTAGTCTGTGTGACAGGGTTGGTTCTTTACAGAATCTTGGAAGCCCCAATGTATTTGGGTGCCAACTTCTTGGAAGGCAAAGGTGGTCTCGTATCCCGAGTGGAGAGCGACACTCTCTGTCCCGATTGATACAGGACAGTCCGACTGTCGCATACTGAGCTGTGAAGGGCACGCTGGTAGCAAAGATTCAGCAAGATGCCAGCATAAATATCATCAATAAAATACTGAATTTTGTTGGTGCTGCTGCCTGTTCACATGCATTTCACTTTGCACTGTTTCACTGTTCGTTTTGGTGCATTATTTCACTTCAATAACATTTGCTGTTTGAACCAGCTTTGGGTGCCGGGAAAGGCCTACCGGTATCTATGTTCTGTCACTAACTACTAACATCTGTTTTCTGTTTTATCAAGGAAGTATGACAAACATATGCAGTTGGCTGTTAGAAGTAACCATATCTATTGCATTTTTCAAAAATGATATCTGTAATCTGTTTACTTACCATTCAGTAACTTAACATTTCCATTTTGTCGATAAGCTTGTATTGCGAAACCAGGGGGAGTGAACCACTGGGTGTATTTCTATATGGGAGTCCTTGGGCACAACCAACTTGACAGGGGTGTTTTACTGTGTAATGGGGTGAAGGTTTTTATATATCGTAAAATAAGGGCATTGATAAGAATCAAAAAAAGTTTTGTGCGTTTGATGTTTTGTATTTTGCTGGGTGTTATAATCAAAAACCCCTTATGAAGAAAATAAAATCGAGGCTTTCGTTCACCCCGCCCGGTATGGGGTCACCGGGGCCCCACCCTGGAGCTAGGCCTGGGGGGGGCTCGCATGCGAGCGCCTAGTGGCCAGGTCTATACCCATGGGGCCTGGCCGGGCTCAGCCCGAAGCCATGACGTGGAGCCACTCTTCGGTGGGCTCACCACCTGCCAGAGAGACCGTAAGGGGCCGGTGCATTGTGATTTGGGCGGTGGTCGGGGCCAAGTGCCCGGCCGACCCAAACCTCGGGCGCCAACTCTGGTTTATGGGACTTGGAATGTCACCTCACTGGCGGGGAAGGAGCCTGAGCTGGTGCGGGAAGTTGAGAGATACCGTCTAGATATAGTCGGGCTCACTTCCACTCACAGCTTGGGTTCTGGAACCACTCTTCTCGACCAAGGGTGGACTCTCCACTATTCTGGCGTTGCCCAGGGTGAGAGGCGGCGGGCGGGTGTGGGCTTATTAATAGCCCCCCAGTTTAGCCGCTATGTGTTGGAGTCTACCCCGGTGAATGAGAGGGTCATCTCCTTGCGCCTTCGGGTCAGGGAACGGTCTCTCACTGTCGTTTGTGCTTATGCGCCTAGTGGCAGTGTAGAGTACCCGGCCTTTTTGGAGTCCCTGGGGGGCGTGCTGGAAAGCGCTCCCACTGGGGACTCTGTTGTTCTACTGGGGGACTTTAACGCCCACGTGGGCAGCGACAGTGACACCTGGAGGGGCGTGATTGGGAGGAACGGCCTCCCTGATCTGAACCCGAGCGGTGAGTTGTTATTGGATTTCTGTGCTAGTCACGGTTTGTCCATAACAAACACCATGTTCATGCATAAGGGTGTCCATCAGTGCACTTGGCACCAGGACACCCTAGGTCGGAGGTCGATGATCGACTTTGTAGTCGTTTCTTCTGACCTTCGGCCATATGTCTTGGACACTCGGGTGAAGAGAGGGGCTGAGCTGTCAACTGATCACCACCTGGTGGTGAGTTGGATTCAATGGCGGGGGAAAAAGCTGGACAGACCTGGCAGGCCCAAACGCATAGTGAGGGTCTGTTGGGAACGTTTGGCGGAGGCCCCTGTCAGAGAGGTCTTCAACTCCTACCTCCGACAGAGCTTCAACCAGGTCTGGTGGGGGACATCGAGTCTGAATGGACTATGTTCCACGTCTCCATTGTCGGGGCAGCGGTTCGGAGCTGCGGCCATAAGGTCTCCGGCGCCTGTCGCGGCGGCAATCCCCGAACACGGTGGTGGACACCAGAGGTAAGGGATGCCGTCAAGCTGAAGAAGGAGTTCTATTGGGCCTGGCTGGCTCATGGGACTCCTGAAGCAGCTGACGGTACCGGCGGGCCACAGGCGCGGCTCTTGCGGTCGCCGCGGCAAAAACTCGGGCTTGGGAGGAGTTCGGTGAGGCCATGGAGGAAGACTTTCGGTCGGCCTCAAAGAGATTCTGGCAAACTGTCCGGCGACTCAGAAGGGGAAAGCGGTGTTCCGCCAACACTGTTTACAGTGGAAGTGGTGCGCTGCTGACCTCAGCTGAGGATGTCCTCGGGCGGTGGAAGGAGTACTTTGAGGATCTCCTTAATCCCTCCAACACGCCTTCCGTAGAGGAAGCTGAGGCTGGGGACTCGGAGGGAGACTCGTCCATTACCCTGGCTGAAGTTGCTGAGGTAGTCAAAAACTCTTCAGTGGCAAGGCTCCGGGGGTGGATGAGATCCGACCCGAGTTTCTCAAGTCTCTGGATATTGTGGGGCTGTCTTGGCTGACACGCCTCTGCAGCATCACGTGGAGTTCGGGAACAGTGCCTCTGGACTGGCAGACCGGGGGTGGTCCCTCTTTTTAAGAAGGGGGACCGGAGATTGTGTTCCAACTACCGGGGGATCACACTCCTTAGCCTCCCTGGGAAAGTCTATGCCAGGGTACTGGAAAGGAGAATCCGACCGATAGTCGAACCTCGGATTCAGGAGGAGCAATGCGGTTTTCGCCCTGGCCGTGGGACACTGGACCAGCTCTATACCCTCACTAGGGTGAGGGTTCGTGGGAGTTTGCCCAACCAGTCCATATGTGTTTTATGGACCTGGAGAAGGCATTCGACCGTGTCCCTCATGGCATCCTGTGGGAGGTGCTTCGGGATTATGGGGTTTGGGGCTCGCTGTTACGGGCTGTTCGTTCCCTGTATGACCGGAACAGGAGCTTGGTTCGCATTGCCGGCAGTAAGTCAGACCTGTTCCCGGTGCATGTTGGACTCCGCCAGGGCTGCCCTTTGTCACCGATTCTGTTCATTATCTTCATGGACAGAATTTCTAGGCACAGCCAGGGAACGGAGGGTGTCTGTTTTGGTGGCCGCGAGATCTCGTCTCTGCTTTTCGCAGACGATGTGGTCCTGCTGGCTTCATCAAGTCAAGACTTGCAGCATGCACTGGGGAGGTTTGCAGCCGAGTGCGAAGCGGCGGGGATGAGAATCAGCACCTCCAAATCCGAGGCCATGGTTCTCAGTCGGAAAAAGGTGGATTGCCCCCTCCGGGTTAGGGGGAGTTGCTCCCTCAAGTGGAGGAGTTTAAGTATCTCGGGGTCTTGTTCACGAGTGAGGGAAAAATGGAGCGGCAGGTTGACGGACGGATCGGTGCGGCGTCCGCAGTAATGCGGTCATTGTACCGGTCTGTTGTGGTGAAGAGGGAGCTGAGTCGTAAGGCGAAGCTCTCAATTTACCGGTCGATCTACGTTCCTACCCTCACCTATGGTCATCAACTCTGGATCATGACCGAAAGAATGAGATCGCGGATACAAGTGGCAGAAATGAGTTTCCTCCGCAGAGTGGCTGGGCGCACCCTTAGGGATAGGGTGAGGAGCTCAGTCACCCGGGAGGAGCTCGGAGTAGAGCCGCTGCTCCTCCGCATCGAGAGGAGCCAGTTGAGGTGGCTCGGGCATCTGTTCCGGATGCCTCCTGGACGCCTCCCTGGGGAGGTGTTCCGGGCTTGTCCCACTGGGAGGAGGCCTCGGGGCAGACCCAGGACAAATTGGAGAGACTATGTCTCCCGGCTGGCCTGGGAACGCCTTGGGGTTTCCCAGAAGAACTGGAGGAGGTGTGTGGGGAGAGGGAAGTCTGGAGGACTCTGCTCGGACTGCTGCCCCCGCGACCCGGCCCCGGATAGCGGAGGAAGATGAATGAATGAATGAATGAATGAATGAATGAATGGGGTTATAATTTTGGTGAGCATGTATTTTGGATTTAGTTTCGGTGAGGGTGTTATGGTTTAGCCAGGGGGGTGAGGCTACAACTATAACAGGCTGTATTAGGCCACTAGTTGAGGAAGAAAGAAAAACAAAAAGGAGTAGAGATGTGTATTGCTGTTGCTGCAGAGGTCTAAGTCTCATGGCTCACATGCCACATTTCTTTTGTAAACCATTGTTTATTGTTCACAGTTTGTTTTTGTATTTGGCTTGGATTAAAGTGTTCTGTTGAATCAGAATCAGAATCAGAACGAGCTTTACTGCCAAGTATGCTCACACATACAAGGAATTTGTCTTGGTGACAGGAACTTCCACAGTTGTTAGTGAAGATCATCTTTTTAAGCAAAGAAAAATAAATATTTTTGGTCCTACCAGATCTGGTCTCCACTGCTGCCTCCATCCGCCGTCCGTACCCTCACACTGACGTCTTCTGCCTGCCTGGCCTTTCTGGGACTGCACCACTTCCTGCAGGTAGACGTCAGCCAATTTCCAGGTGCCATCATTCCTCTTGTACCAGTCCGCCACAGCAGAAACTTCACTGATGGCAAAGGACACACTGAAAAGGCGTGACCTTCATGGAGGAATGGATCAGTGAATTTTGTGCATTCTCTGCTCAGGAGGGGACGTATCCGTTCCAGTCACACTGATTCTGGGCACAATAAGTTTGAAGATACTGGCATACTGCCTGGTTCACCAGGGGTCAGGCTGATAGACACCCCCAGATGACAGCAGAAGAACTGCTTCAGGTCCCTTATGGTTTTAGCCCACTGCAGATATCTTCTTAGGATCCATCTGTACACCCCTGAGGTTTAGAATGAAACCTAAGAATTCCACAATCTCATTGTGGAATTTACATTTTCCTCCTTTGACATACAGTTTGTGAACCAACAGCTTTTGTAACACCACCATTACATGCTGTACATGTGCCTCATACGACTGGGAGAATATGAAAACGTCATCTAAAGAGACCAACACATATGCATTCATCTTCCACAGCATGTAATTTTAAAATGCTTGAAAAACGGAGGGTGCATTTGCCAGGCCAAATGGCATAACCAGATACTCATAATGCCCTAGGGCAGTGCTAAATGCAGTCTTCCCTCATCCCCTTCACTAATCAAGTTATATGCATTCAGGTCCAGTTTAGTAAAAAGTCTTACCCCTATTAACCTGCTCAAGAACCAAAGTGATCAGAGGTAAGGAGTGAGGATGTTTAACCATGATAGTGTTTAACCTCCTATAATCAATACAAGGCTGTAGGGCACTGTCTGTTTCTATGAAAAAGCCAGATGGAGATGTGGTTGACCTAATAATCCCCAGGTTCAAGGCCTCATCTATATAAGCTTCCATTGCCTTTTATTGTGGTTGGGAAAGGGGGTACACTCTCCAGCTTGGGGGAGTGGAACCTGAGAAAATATCAATAGCACAGTCCCAAGGCTGATGCAGAAGGAATTCAGAGGCTTGAACTTTGCTAAACACTTGCACCAAGTCCTAGCAAGTGTACGAGAGCCCCAGCATTAGGCTTTCGATGGATGTGGCTCGGCAAGAAAGCATGAGACATGACTGTGAGCACTGTTTTCCCCAAGCAAGCAAATCGCTTGTGCTCCAGGATATCACTGGCTCTTCAGCTGCAAATGGATCTTGCTATTGCTGGATCTTGCTACCGCTATATTGCGATACTCAGCTGCCTGGTTCAAAATTGCAGCAGACTGTGTAGCGGCAACAGCAGCCTCAAAGTGTGAAAACTTGGGGTGCAAAGACAAGGGTGTCTACCGAGGGAGGCCTCCGCCACTACGTGAGCTCTGCTGTCAACGTCATGTTCCGTGAGGGATCATGTTTTGAACATGTCGAACATCAAAGTTGCCTGCTGCAACCCAACTGTGTGACATCAGCGTCATCAAAGACCCAGACACTCCTGCTGCTACAGCAACCTGATTTATCCTCGTCTATCAAGTCCTCCATCCTGTTTCAACCTCTCCATGAGACTCTGCAATTGCTAGTCTGCTGTGAGGAAGGCTGACTTCATCCCAGCCTACACCTCCCACCTCTCACTGGACCTCCTGGCCCTAACAGAAATCTGGATTACCCCAGATAACACAGCCACACCCACACACTCCACAAACTACTCATTCTCCCACACCCCTTGGCCCTCTGGCAGAGATGGAAGTATAGGCCTGCTGATCTCTGGCCAGTGGGAGTATTTTGCGCTCCCTCACCACCTGCACTTTTAAATTCTATATTGTCTCTATCACTGTCCCGATCACAATCATTGTAGTTGTTCTCTATCACCCTCCTGGCCCTTCTGAATGCCTCCTGGATGACAGTGATATCTTGAACTGTCTTCAACTCTTGATTGATTCTCCTGGGTGACTTTAACCTGCATGTCGAGGACATTCATGCAAGCTGCCTTCTGTCGCTCCCGCAGTCCTTCAACCTCCCTCTGTCCCAGTTCTCTGCTCCTCACAAAGCCGGCAATCGCCTCAACCTTGTCTTCTCCCGTAACTGTGGCTGTCCTGTACTTTCCGTTACTCTCCTATACGTCTCTGATCATTTCTTCATCTCCTCCCAGGCCTGCATCACTACTAATCTGTCTCCTGCTTCAGCACCCATTCTCACTTTCTGCTGCAACCTAAAATCTCTTCACCTTGCTGCCTTGCCTCTGCCACACTATCTTCTCTCTCTTCTGCTGCACAACTCTCAGATTGCTCAAATGAAAATGCTGCTAATGGTTTCCTCTCTGTCCTATCTTCCTTTCTAGACTCTCTCACAATCTCAGACAAGTTCTCGGTATCTGCCTGCCCTGATCATGCTGAACCTCGCTGCAGTTACGCTGTCCAAATTCAGGCCCCTGTTAGAAACTGAAATTTCCAACCTCCTGCTGTCACACAGAGTCACCACCTGCTCACTCAATCCGATCCTATCGACACTCCTACAGAACATTTCCCCGCAACTCTCCACCTTCATCTCCAAGATCATCAGCTCCTCGCTATCCTCTGGCTGCTTCCCATCTGCCTTCAAAACTGCCCTCATTTCACCTCTGGTGAAGAAACCCTCTCTGGATCCTGACTCAGTCCAGAACTACAGGCCACTCTCTCCTCCCTATTCTGTCAAAAACTCTGGAATGGGCAACCTGTGATCAACTGCCTGCGTTCCTTACCCAGAATCATCTCCTCGACAAATATCAGTCTGGATTCAAAGCTGGACATTACACCAAGACAGCATGCCTGGCAGTGTCTAATGTTGTCCAGTTGGCTATAGTGGCCTCCCTCTCCTCGGTCCTCATCCTCCTCGACCTTTCTGCAGCATTCAACACTGTCAACCACCAGATTACACTCTCGTTTCTTGGTCACCTTGGCATCACAGGAACTCCACTCAAGCAGTTTGAGTCCTACCTATCAGACAAAGCCTACCAAGTGGTCTAGCAGGGCTTCCGTTCATCTCCTCAGCCTCTCGCAACTGGTGTCCAACAGGGCTCAGTACTGGGCCCCCTACTCTTCTCAAGCTACATTTATTCCTTTGGCCCTATCATCACCTCTCATGGATTCAACTACCACTGCTACACCGATAATACCCAACTTTTCCTCTCATTTCCACCTGGAGCAACAGACATTTCTTTGTGCATCCCTGCCTGGATGTCTGATCATCGCCTACCACTCAGCTTCTCCAAAACAGAGATATTTCACCTTCCAGCTGGTCCACTTTCCTGTCGTGAATTCTATCAAACCAGACAACTCACTGATTTTGCCTACCTCCTTGGCTAAGAGTCTAGGAGTAATGATTGACTCAAGTTTCTCGGCACATCAAAGCCACAACTCGGACCTGCAGATACATCCTGCATAATATCCGCAGGATCCATCCCTAACAACAGACTCTGTGCAACTACTTGTCTACACAATGTGATATCCTGCCTGGACTACAGCAACTCTCTCCTGTCTGACCTTCTAGCTACTGCCATCAGATCGCTCCAGCTGATGCAGAACGCTGCACAAGTTGTGTTTAACCAGTCAAAGTGTTCCCATATATCTCCCCCCTCATCTCGCAACATTGGCTTCCTATAGCTACCCGGGTTAAATTCAAGACCTACAAAACCATCAACGGAACTGCTCCCCGATATCTTCAAGACCTGATCATTCGCTACCCCCCAACAAGACTGCTACGCTCCTCCACCTCTGCCTGCTTGGTGGTCACACTCATAAAGATTCTTGATTCTGGCTTTAATGCGGTGAAACAATCTCCCCTTCTCACTCAGAACTGTTGATTCTCTCTCCATTTAAGAAGTGTCTTAAAACTCACCTCTTCAGGACTCACATCTCCCATGATCTCTCAATGTAATGTGTAAATGTTCATGCTCGATAACTTTGAGATCACAACTGTTGAATAATGGACAAATTTTCACGCTGCTACTTGTGTAATGTAAATGTTTGTTTTAAAAAAATTGTGATTAGGAATTGTTGATTATTTGGATAAATCTTTATGTAGCTTTTCATGTGATGTAAATCAGTTCAAATGGTCGAAAGCAACAAATTAACTGTAGTTCAGAATCACGTTTCTGCATCCAAGTCTCTTTCTGTTGATGCAATGCACACATTGTATTTTCTATGAGATGTATGTTGCTTTGGAGAAAAGCTTCTGCTAAATAAATACGTCAATGTATGTAAATGTAAACACAGTGGTATCACTGCACGTCGTGTGACTATAATGCAGAACTGAGGACATGGAAGAGGCTGGACCCAAGTGCAGGACTGGTTGGGGACGAGAGGATGGTCGGCGGATCGGCAAACTGAACAGAGGCGAGTATCTGAAGTCGTGGTTGTGGACGAGACAGGGGTTGCTGCCAAAGAAATGTGGAGAGGACCAGGGGAATTACAGGGAGTAGGTGGTGGGGTAAGAAGGTTGGGGAGCACAGCCAGAACAGCTCTCTTGAGTGAGATTCCGTAACTGGGAAGCAGTAGAGTGATGTCTTTTGTAGCCAGTTGCTCCAAATGAAGTTTAATCGGAGCCAGGTGCTGCTGGTTGAGGTGCGGGTGTAGTCGTGACCGTAAGTTTACCACAGCATGTTAGGTGAATGGTCCACATTCACTACCAATACACAAGGGCACAAAACACACAGCTCTTCAAAGTGAAAATATTACCTGTTTAATTACCAATTCTGCTTTGTAAACAAGTTTAAAATATTTTACTAGAGACAAACACAATGTTGTACAAAGTTATAATTTGTCCTGTTTTTGTGTCATCCATAAAAAAGTACTCGGGAGATTCCCAGATAAGCTACAAGGAGGGAACATCGCAAGCAGCAACAAAAAAATAAATGTAATCTGAAAAGCTTTTCATTGTGTCATTATGGTTCTGTTCTTTTCACAAATTTCACTCATGGGAGTTTCTATGTAAGTCCTGTAGCTTGGGCAAAGAGCAACTGCACGTTCATGCTTGGATAGATGTTGATACATTTATTTTAAAAATGTAAGGACAACGTGAAGTTGCAGACAACACTCCCTCCAGGGCAGCTGCAGCCCCTTCAGTTCGACCGACAAACTTGCTGGCATCAAGGGCCAACGACACCTCGTGCGCTGACATCATATACGACCCATTCCTTCGAGACCTGCCGTACAACGCACCGAAAAGGAGTGTGGAACGAGTATTCTTCACTGCAACGGCTGGTGCGGAAGGATGGGGATGCCTCACGTTGTGCACAATCTCTACCCCCCCCGGCCTATCTACATTACAGAGGTTAATACCGCACTTACACACATACATATGAAAACATGCACTAAACCTTGGCCAGGTTTAAAAGTGCCTTGGCACTGAGACAGGGAACAAAGTCCTGGTTATGGCACGCAGACACTTGCTACAGTAGGGTCTTACAGCAGTGGCTTTGAGCACAAACTCCTCCTCGGCTCTCCAATATGGGCGACCACTGCGGCTCTCCATTGTGCTCCGCTGTCTGGAATTGGCCTCCAGAGGGAGAAGGATGGGTCTCAGGCCCGCACAGTCCACACTCCTCAAAATGCCAGCTCAACACTTACTCACATAATGTCACATACCCAAACCACTGGCACTTCCTGCTTTTGAGCCCAGCTTCTGCTTGGCACACGTCTCTGTCACACACTGCTTCAGCTCGGCAGGCCGCGCACTTCAGAACCCAGGGAAGCAACAGTGACGTAGTTTGACAGGGTAAAACGGCAGTGTCCTGGGGGACTGAGGAGTGCGGCACTGTAAATGTTACACCAGCTGGTGACGTGCATCAAGGCACTGTCGGGGGGAAACAGAGTGTGCGTCTTTACTGTCACTTTCGTGGTCTCCTATATGTGTATGTTTGTGTTTGTATGTACATATGGCCTTGCGACGGACTGGCGTCCCGTCCTGGGTGTGTCCCCGGCCCCTCTGGCCTTACGCCCTGTGTTGCCGGGTAGGCTCCGGTTCCCCCGTGACCCCGTATGGGATGAGCGGTTCTGAAAATGTGTGTGTGTGTGTGTGTGTGTATACATATGCAGATGTACACACAGACCGTACATAGAACATAATCACATACGCGCAAACATCGTTTAAAAGATATGAAAACATTTTTAGGTGTTAAAAATGTCATTTGTAATTGCTCCAAATATCGAAATGTATTTTAAAAGTCTGTATTACGCTATGAGGCCACATGAAGAGAACCTCTGACTGGCACTGCCACAGGAATTTCAATTTCGTGCAAAATCTAAAGCGGAGTTTCCTTCCAGCATAAGCAAAATGAAAACAACGCATGCATCCTTAAACAAAACTGGGCACTCTATTTCAAAAAGGTTTTTAAAAATGCTCATCATAAACATTTTAGCGCCTTGAAAATGTGGTTAAGAGAAATTCCAAAAAGACTTAGTCAACCAACCTAGACTAAAGGTCTGAGGTGTCATTCAATGTTCATATTACATTATCCTACCACTGACATATTTATTTGTATCCACAATGTTTGGCAGAGGGGTCTCAGCCCAAAAAGGACGTGACTCCCTGTTGATGAAACAAACTCCCAGAGACCCACAGCATGCAGGTGTTTTTCTGTCGTTTGCTGCCATTCCACCCATTCACGTCTATCATTCATATTATACAATAGTGGATCTTCATATATTCCTCACCGCTGAACGGTAGCACAGTCGGTCGTCTTTGTACGCCGGCAAAACACCCTTGTGAGACAGACCGACAGTGATTTGTCCGACACGTACGTTTGTGCTGCTTCATCCCAGTTCACTCGTAGAGGGAAGGGAAAGGTGTGACTAAACTGGGCTCAGGACCGCTGATGTACAGTCAGTGATGTACGGTCACGGTTATGTACGGGCGGTGAGAACGCTAATGCTTGGACCACGGAGGACAGGGGAGAGGAATCTGTGCTAAAAGAGGCCAACGTTTGGAGGGGCCAAAATCTAGAGAGAGGTGGACAGGCAGAGCAGATGAGCTGAAGACACAGGAGGACAGCCGACGGTGGTCGCAGAGAGAAGCCCCGCCCACATTCGGAGGTGTTCTCCTGAGGTAGGGAGCAAAGAAGAGATAGAGGTGTTTGCATGTAAAATACTGTCGTGTGGTAAGCCAAAGGCAGACCACTCCCCCCCCCCACCCCCACCCGCAAGACTGACAGCAAACACACGATGCTGTGTGTACTTGATGTACTTTGCTGTATAATGTGACCGATGGGACGGGCAACCGTTTCGGCTTCCACGGTGCGGCCCACAGCTCTGTCCGCCCATCGTATTCGTATCCTTTTCCGTTGTAGACGCAGCCACAGAGCCACCCTTACACTCCTCCACTCTTGTACGGTACGCGTGTTTCTCTGCTACGGTGTGTCGTTCACAGCAACCAGGGCTCTGTGTCACCGTGGGGGGAAGAGCTCTGTGAAAATGACACCAATTTAATTCATTAACTGAACTGAATTGAAGCGATGGGCCTGATGCTGCAACTCGGAGATTTTAGTTTGGATTCGAATTGCATTGAGCTTTGTGCTCTTGCTGCTGTTTTTGTTTTTGTTTGTTTGCTGCCAACTGTCGTTTGCTGTTATTACACTTACGTTTCTGGTATTTTGGTGCGAATGTGGAAAGATAAATTGAAGGCACCTTAAACCGTCCCCCTTGTCCCCCACGTGGTCACTCCCTGGACACACGCCAAGAGCACCCTCGCGAGAGCGCCGCACACACCCCCCCGTACACCTGTCCTGCCGACGGTCCGCAGCGTTTCTCGGCGCGTCTCACCTGGACGTTGTAGTCGAAGCAGGTGGACGGCCCTCTCCTGTAGCGCGCCAAGCTCAGCAGCTCACACGGGTTCTCTTCCTGGACTTCGCACTCAGGCTAAGGACAACTAAGCACAACCGGGGCTCCGACTCGGTTCTGAAATACAGTCACTTGGACCGACAGCGTCCAGCGCCTTGCCAGGCCATGGAGAAACAACGCATCCTTTTGCCACATATTGCTCTACATGCTGGCAAGTAAAGCTGTCTTTGTGTCCAGTCCAATGAAGACTGAGCAGTACTACGCAGAGAACAACTTTCCAAACAGCAGTAAAGGTGCATTTTTGAACAACTTGCAACTGTAGAGCGTGTGAAAGCTTTTCGGGAGCATTTTCAAATACGTGCGTTTCACATCGTGCAGCGCTGCACACTGCTCATAATGTTTCCGAATATTTGAGAAGAGACCCGAAGGAAAACGTCGTGACCACAGAAAAAGGGAAACACTGTACGTGTTGCTCCAAGGTGATTAATTACTCACTTAAAGTTTCAAATGTGCTTCTGAAATTTTTTTTTTCCTCTTTCTGGTTGTTGACAGCTTGTCACGCTGACAAAATTGGGGGAAAACTGATTTCATGAGGGAGGGGAGCTGAAGGAAGGATACACTCGGTCTTCACCTGAGCCAGCTTCTCCATCTCGCACGACTTGCAGGGGGTCTCGGCCACCACAAACAGCAGGTTGGTCTTCTCTATCCTCTTGGCATGAACAACCTTTGGAGGAAGAGGCGCATCGCGATCGTGCTCGGCACTGCCACTTGGGCGTGCGTGCGCGCGCACAACACACACACACACACACACGCGCACGCACGCACGCACACCGAGTCAGAGCAGCCTCCGTTCCTCGCTCACGCTCCCTCGCACAGAGAGACACACTCTACGGGTGCTGTCGGAGTTGGAGCAGCCCCCGGTCCCGCACAGGCCCACACTCACCTGGAGCAGTTCCCACAGTCCTGGAGGGTGTTGTACGAGTTGCTTGTGTTGGTAAAGTAGAACTGGCTGTACACCGTCACGCAGCTGCTCTCTCGGGCATCCGCAGCTTCGGCCTCCACCGCACCTGGGTCTGAATCGGGGGTCAGCCGTGAACTGCGACGGCGCAGAACCCACAGAGCAGCCTGCACGCACTCACCTGCCGATATTGGACCGGCCTCGGCCGCTGTCTGTCACTCACCTGCAGCGAACCAGCTGTGGTACGTCAGCCCATAGAGCACATGCTGAATCAGGGACCTGAAAGTGTGACACGAGCAGTCCATCCGTAATAACGGTACCATTATATTATTATTATTATTATTATTATTATTATTATCATCATCATCATCATCATCATCATTATTAGCAATGTATTTCACTTGTTCTGCATCTGCTATTCTACACCATCTTGTGCTGGTAAGACCAGGAGAAGGAGAACGCAAGGAGAAAAATCAACAGAAACCTAAAAAATTCTACATTCTTATTTTCGCTCAGATTCAGACACAATATGAACCATTTATACCGGATATTCTGCACGAGCAGCTGGAGTTCTGCAAAGGAGTCACACATGTCCTCATCTGCTGCGCTACTTGTGTGCTTTCCAGCACGGCCAGATAATCTGCAACATACTAGTACGAGGTACTAATATTTTTAAAAAATACATACATGCATACATATGCTGTATAAATATGTGTTTCAAATGAGAGACGAACACAGTAATTGGTTTAAACAGGCAGCTGTTGACCTGTGGAACACTGACAGCGAATCACAGAGCTGCACAAGGGGGCTCAGCCAATCAGAGCACAGTATGGGGATAATTGGGCTCTGCAGCCCGTTAGAGAGAAGTGCTGGATTCTTACCAGGTTGCTGCCGATGTCCACCAGGCGACGTTCAGCAGGTCTGCGATGGTTGGCTTAACAAACATCAAGCAGAGAACATGTGAATGTTGCGTCTCTTGACTTTTCACACACAAGTGTCACGCGAGATGCTGGAGCAGTGAGGTGATGACAGAGAATGAACGCGCTCACCACAAAGACCCCCCGGCGAGCGGCTCCCGTGCGGCTGCTGGCCGTGGCCTCGCAGACCGCATGGTAGTCGAAGGATTGCTTGCGGGCGTAGATAGAGTTGTTGAAGAGGCGTGCATCAAGGACGGGTCCACGTCACCGAAGAACTGACCCACCTGGTTCAGCAAACAAAAACAGATAAACACACAAATCATGGCTGAAACGTGACGTGATGCACACACAAATGATGCTTAGAACACGAGACCCCCGGTGAACTTCCGCTGATCTTTATTATAGCCACAGCTCAAGTGTTAAGACACCGCACTGCCAAAAACTGACACCAGAGTGGTAAAACGCGTGAATATATGGGACGGATGTGGCAGAGGCTGTACCCAGGCTTCCGGTACAGCTGCCTGTGTCAGCTGGGCAAATGGTGCTCCCCAGCATGGTGAAAGAAGCAGGCAGCTGACAGCAAGCGCATGGGAAGAGCTCTGGGGGTCGCGTGACAGCAAAGGGGCTAAAATGCGAAACATTCTCACATTATAGTTACAGAGTTTATCGACTAACTGAACTCGAGTTATCCTACTGGATACCGCACCTTTTTCCAGTGCTCCTTCTGGTTGGACATAACGAGGAAGCCTCCATCATCCAACAGGTAACACATGAGGTCCTACAGGGAAGAGCTGAACATGAGTGACAGGCGGAGAGCTTTGGCGCCGGCACCCGTCCTACAGCTCGCCCGGCGCCGTCAAGAGTACGGGGCCGAAGACACCCACCGAAACGGCCCTTGAACATGAGAACAACGACACTGTCTGAAAAGCAGGCGACCGGAACGTTACCGGGCACGGAGCACGATGTCTGTGTCCGGCTGTGCTCTACAGCAGCCTACAACGTGCAAACGGTTCATCGGGTTTTTGCTTAGTTTTGCAGGACGACTGTCCCGGCGGACGAACTGGGTCAAGTGCGGGACTGAGCTACGGGACGATGGAAGAACCCTGCAACTACTGAAAGGCACCGGATCGCCTTGTCCACTTCGAGTGCACGGCCCGAACACCGGCACTCATGGAGTTTCTTTTCTTATTTCGCTGTGAACGCACTTCCGAGTATTTGCTGGGATGTCACAAAGGCCAGAGAACGAAAGGCAGCCTTACGTCACTGTTGACTTCGCAGTCCATCTCGCAGCTGCTGGATGGCCCACACTGTCCAAAAAAGCAGCACAAGTCAGTGTCCCGCTGCAGGTCAGCCCGTACCGCTACGCAAAGGAGTCCCCTCGACCCAGGGACTGACAATGACTGTGTGTGCGTGCGTGTGTGCATGCCTGTGCGTGCATGTCGTTGTGTGTCCACACATGCACTTTCAACGACACCAGAATGCTTCGGCACCTTGTGGGAACCCTGCCGAGCGTCAGACTGGTTGCTGGCCAGGATCTTGAATTTGTCCACCCAGGCCTCAAGGTCCAGTTTCACTCCGACCACTAATCCGCCGCAGTCCCCACACGCAGGAAGCCAGAATGGAGAATGGACACAGGAGGTCACGGCGGGACACGTGACACGGAAGAATGAAAGAAAGATCAAGATCTCTTCAGATCGTCTATGGTGTAACTGTTCACGCATCGTAACTCCAGAAGCATCCCCAGATACAACCTTTCTTCAGCCACTACTCTGGCATTGTACTGCTCACTTGTGTATCTTATAATACACACACACACACACACACACACATTTTCAGAACCGCTTGTCCCATACGGGGTCACGGGGAACCGGAGCCTACCCAGCAACACAGGGCATAAGGCTGGAGAGGGAGGGGATACACCCAGGACGGGACGCCAGTCCGTCGCAAGGCACCCCAAGCGGGACTCGAACCCCAGACCCACCGGAGAGCAGGACTGCGGTCCAACCCACTGCGCCACCGCACCCCCACTATCTTATAATATTTAATTTAAAAAAAAAAATTGGTGTCGGTATCAGGATTTGTCTGTGAGCGATGAACCTCGGTATAGCAAACGGTAGGGAACAAACTAGGTTTGCTTGAGACTTTCATGTCTGCAGCTATGTCTCCTTCTCTCAATGTAATGCATAAATTGTACTTTGCTGAGATGTATGTTGCTTTGGACAAAAGCGTCTGCTAAATGAATAAATGAAATGAAATGAAAGATTCTGCATTTTGTCATCAATCTCCGAGAGCCCATAATGTTTGCCAAGACAGCGTTCTGTCCCCCGGTGTCTCTGCGTACCTGCGGGTTTCACCGTCTTGCCCCTACAGTGATCTCCACCGCCGTGGTGACCAGGATGCCCACGGTGCGTTGTCTGAGCCGAGAGCCTCGTCGCCAGCTGTGAGGACACGGGCGGCTGGCTCAGCTGTGCCTATTTACACCGTGGTGCGGTGAATTGTGCGCTGCAAGCAGGTGGACCCTCACCATCCGGCCAAGCGCACTCACCGCTTCGGAGCGGAGCGTGGAACACGTAGCCCTTCTTGTCCATGCTGCGGCGGTAGTAGTTGCTGTTTAAAGGGCTCCGGGTCCTCGGTCCAGGAGTCGGCAGCCCTGTGAGACACACGAACCGGCACCCGTGACACTCCAAC
>NW_021641034.1:0-49646 GCF_900964775.1 Scleropages formosus | reverse complement strand
TTTATCACCGATTTAGTCATTACTCATGACAAAATTATCTTGATGGGTGATTTCAATGTTCATATAGGCACGTCATCGGATACTCTCGCTAACAGTTTTAAGTCTCTCTTAAACTCCGTCGGCTTTACTCAAGTTGTTAACGGTACTACTCGTTCCCGTAACCATACGCTCGATCCCGTCATAACCTACGGCACACATGTTCATCGTGTTAATGTTATTCCTTGAAACGAGACTATTTCTGATCATTTCCTATTAACTTTTGATCTATGCGTGCCGGTGCCGTCCGACCACAGTAAGACTGAAATCGTGCGGCATGCTGACGAAAACATTACTGCAAGAATTGTTGATTACATTAGAAGCTCATATTCTGGAACGAGCAAAGATATTCGCCCAAGGCTCTGCAGCCCCACCAAAAGCTAAACTTATTCGAACTGTAAGGAACTCACCGTGGTTCAACGAATCAACTCATGCAATAACGTTAGAATGTCGTAAATTACAGCGTAGATGGCGCTCAACTAAGCTAAACGTTTGTTACGTAGCCTGGTCCGTTTGTCTTAAAAAAATAAATTAAGAAGTAAAAAAGAAAAAGAAAAAAGGCATTTTTTCACGCCAGATCCGAATACTACGCAAAGTTAATTGATGAAAATCGGAAGAACTCTCGGTTCCTGTTTAATGCCATCGCTTACTCAACTGATAACGCAAAGATAATAAACAGTGCAATTCTGCAACCATTACTAATGATGAATTTATGTTGTTTTTCAATAAGAAATTAGAGAATATCCACGAATCTATAGTGCCCTCTAGTTTGCTCTTAGCCAGCATAAGCTCTTCTGGTATAACATTAGTTGTCCGCACCGTCTCGGTAGCTTCGACGTAATAACCGTTGAGGAAACTACCGTGCCAGTTCGCTCTGTGAAAGGTACTACCTGTCCTTTAGACCCAGTCCCCACTAGAATGTGAGGACCATGTACGAAGCTGGAAAGGCGGCACAGGTGGCCGCAGAAATGAGGGCCTACAGACTTGCCATCTTGGGAATCAGCGAGTCACGGTGGACTGGCTCAGGCCAGAAGAGGCTATCATCGGGAGAAATGCTGCTGTTTTCAGGACACGAGGGAAGACAACGCCCCCCCCACACCAAGGTGTGGCTCTGATGTTAAACAAGACAGCCCAGAGAGCTCTCACCGGATGGGAGGCCCATGGACCACGCATCATCATAGCAACCTTTCGAGGCCGGCCAAAAAACACATGGCGACGCCACCTGGATGCAGAAGCCAAGAGGATGGGCCACACCTGGGGAAAACTGGAAAAACTGGCCCAGGACAGAGATGCCTGGAGAGCCCCTGTTGACGGCCTATGCCCCAAGAGGGGTAGTAGGCATAAGTAAGAAAGTAAGTGCCGGACTCCAGTGCCGCAGACCATGGCATCCTACTGAGTAGACTTGAAAACCCGGTTGGCCTAAGAGGCCCCCTTCTGAAGCGGTTTGACTCGTATTTAGCCAACCGTGAGCAATTTTGTACTAAATCTGTTGACTGCACCCCCTTCATCTCAACTATGGTTCAAGTATGGTGTGCCGCAGGGCTCTGTGTTGGGGCCATTACTGTTCTCACTCTATATGTTACCACTGGGTGACATTATTCGCAAGCACAATATGAATTTCCGTTCGTATGCCGCTGGCACACAGCTATATGTATCGCTTGAACCTGATGATCCATCACGTGTGGTGTCTTCAGCTAATTGTTTTACCAGTATAAAATTACGGATGTGTTAAAAAAAAAAAAAAAAAAAAATCTACATCTCTAAATGCCCTTTTCCATCCCCTTCCTTCTCCCTGATCCGTGACTGAACAAAACCCCTTCACAGACGGGCACCGCGTCCGTGGTCACCTGCCTCGTCTGTTGCGGTCGTGCCGAAACCCGGGAGCCGGCGAGACGGACAGAGACCAGCTGGAGCGCATTCTCCAATGGATGCAGCTGCAGCAGCAGGAGTCGCTGGACGCGATCGTAGCGGTCCGGCTCGCAGAGCGCCGGGCCCTGGTGGAAGCCCTGGCCACCCTTGTGGACCGCCCGATCCATATCCTTATCCATAACCCTAACCCTAACCCTATCCGAATCACTTTCCTAGAACAAACGGTCACTTTGCGGCTATCCCTGTCCCTGTCACTGTTTTCAACCCAACCTCAAACCTGAAACCTGTCCCTATCCTTATGCCTATCCCTAACCCTCACCCTAACTATAAACCTAACCCTACACCTATCCCTATCCCTTTCCTCAACCCTCTCTCTGACCCTAAGCCCCCCATCCTTATTCCTATTCCCATTCCTATCCTTATCGCCATATCAGAGTCTAGTTCCGTGGTGGAAGTCGCTGAGGTAGTTGGAAAGCTCCACAGTGGCAAAGCAGCGGGGTGGGGCGGACGAGATTTTCCCGGAACTGCTTAGGGCCCTGGATGTTGTGGGGCCTGTCATGGCTGACACGCCCGTGCAATGTTGCACGGACCTCGGGGACGGTGCCTTTGGATTGGCAAGCTGGGCTGGCGGTCGCCGTCTCTCAGAAAGGGCACGGGAGAGCGTGTTCCGGCTATCGGGGTATCGCACTTCTCGGCCTCCCGGGGAAAGTCTATGCCAGTGTGCTGGAAAGGAGGCTCCGGCCGACAGCTGAACCTCACGTTGAAGAGGGGCAATGCGGGCTCCGTCCGGGCCGTGGAGCAGCGGAGCAGCTTTTTACCCTCTCGCCGATAACTGAGGGGGCACGGGAGTTCGCTAATCCAGTCTACACGTGTTGCGTGCACTTGGAGGAGGCCTACGGCCGCGTTCGCCGAGAAATTCCGCGCGAGGCAGTTCGGGAGTACGGGGTGCCGGGGCCACTGCTGAGGGTCAATCGGCCTTCGCAACACACCGAGCGAGAGCCGCGTCCGCACACTCGGCATCAAGTCAAGCCCGTTCAGCGTGGCTGTTGGACTCCGCCGAGCTTGCGCCTTGCCCCCCGCACCCGCTTGTGGTCTTCATGGGCAGCACATCAAGGCGCGGCCGAGGTCAGGAGGAGGGCATTCTGCGTGAGGGCCGGAAGGTGCTCTGGTACCAAGTACACTTATGAGCATCCTTGCGTTCGAACATGGTGTTTGTTATGGACAAGCCACGACTAGCACAGAAGTCCAATAACATTTCACCATTCGGGTTCAGATTGGGCAAGCCGTTCTTCCCAATCACCCTCCCCCGCCAGATTTTCCAGTCCTTGCCAACGTGAGCGTTGAAGTCCCCCGGTAGGACTATGGAGTGTGTAGGTGGGGTCCTGTCCAGAACCCCACCCACCTTCTCCAAGAAGGCCGAATACTCTGAGCTGCTGTTTGGTGCATTAGTGAGCACACAACAGTCAAAGTCTTCCTCTCTGCGACCCTAAGTCGCATTGAGGCGACCCTCTCGCCCACCGGGGCAAACTCCAACTGTATGGCAGCCAGCCGGGGGCTTGTGAGTGTCCCCACGCCCGCCCGGCGCCTCTCGCCTCATGCAACTCCTGAGTAGGAGAGGAACCACCCCTTATCGAGGAGTTTGGTTCCAGAGCCAACACTGTGAGTGGAGGTGAGCCCAACTATATCCAGTTGGTATTTCTCAACCTCCCGCACCAGTTCCGGCTCCTTCCCCCCAAGCGAGGTGACATTCCACGTACCAAGAGCCAGTTTCCGTCGCGAGGGGCTACGACGCCATGCGCCACCCCGCTCCCTCCTGCTCCCTCCTGCCGCCTCCCGCTGCCAGGTATACATTGCACCGGACCCCCATGCCGGACCTTGCAGGTGGTCCCCCCACGATGCCTTTTTGGGCTGAGCCCGGCCGGGGTACGTGGGCTGCCCGGCCACCAGGCGCTCGCCTAGGAACACTACCCCCAGGCCTGGCTCCAGGTGTAGGTCCCGGTGACGCTATTCCGGGCAGGGTAAACGATCTCGTGTTTACCTTTTCCATGGAGGTTTTTGGATCGTGTTAGTCTGGATCTTCACTCCAGACCTGTTCGCCTTGGGAAACCCTACGAGGAGCATAGTGTTCCTGACGATGTAGGTCGGGAGTTCCCTAGATCACACGAGCCCTTCCACCACGCCAAGCGCCCACTTATACTAAGGGCCTGGGTAGCTCAGTTGGTAGAGCATCAGACTTTTAATCTGAGAGTCCAGGGTTCAAGTCCCTGTCCAGGCGTAATGTTCAGTGTTCATCTGAGACTCTGTAAAGTCGGAAGTATGTATGCAGTAGTGTCACCTTTGAGTAATAATGTAAGTTCTGATGTGTAAGGAGCAGCTGTACACTCTCTAACTCAACAGCAGTGAGGAGTTTTGTTATTTTTTTAAATTAGAATTTTATTGTTGATTAACTTATTTATTTTATTTTCCCCTCTGTTTTGTTTCGCACCCGAGGAACCGCTCTCTCTTACCCCTCACTTTTTCAGGCTCCAGTGAGGGCTGCCACCTGGAAGCGCAATTATTCTCTGGGAACAGTCACTCTTCAATGTTTCATTTCTGTAGCAGGATTGCACTGGATTTTAATTCTCCCCCGTGTTTAACACTTTTGTGACTCCAGGTGTTTATTCAGAACAGTTTATTCTTCTCTTGAGTCTCTTTTTGTCCCGTTTGGTGCGTGATTTTAATGTGTGACATCGATCGCGTATACTGAAAGTCATGACTGCTTTTCGTTGGACTCTCGTGAGCATTTCACAAGAGAGAGGCAAAAGTGCGCTCCGCTTTGTGCGGCCAAAGCCCAAGCAGGCGTCGCATGCTCGAGCGTTCTTTGCGTGAGCCTTTCACGGGTAGCAGCAACAAGTAAGGCATCGGTGGCACACCTACTCGTTTGCAGCTCTACCGCCCTGACTACGTCCCGTCTCGAAAGCTAAATAAGGTGGGGCCTGTTATGTACTTGGGTGGGAGACCGCCTGGGAATACCAGGTGTTGTGAACTTTTTTTTTTTTTTAAATATAATTTTACTATTGATTTACTATGTGGTGGCGCAGTGGGTTAGGCCGGGACCTGCTCTGCGGTGGGTCTGGGGTTCAAGTCCCGCTTGGAGTGCCTGGTGACAGAATGACGTCCTGTCCTGGGTGCGTCCCCTTCCCCTCTGGCCTTGCTCCCTGTGTTATCGGGTAGGCTCTGGTTCCCTGCAACCCCGTATGGGGCAAGGGGTTTTGAAACTGTGAAATGTTTTTTTTTTTTTTTTAAAAGAAGAAAAAAAAAAAAAAACAACTTACAACACCCGGTATTCCCAGGCGGTCTTCCATCCAAGTACTAACCAGGCCTGATCTTGCTTAGCTTCCGAGAACAGACAACTTATTAACTGTCTATTTCTGGAATTTTCCACTTAGTGTTTTTTGGACCACAGTTAACCGCAGGTAACTGGAAACCGCTGTGTTGTTTCTTTGTGGTCAACGAACACAGAGCAGAGCGTCCAGAGCCAGGCAAAGCGTCCAGAGCCAGGCAGAGCGTGGAGTCACACACCAGTTGCTGAGACGGCGTCTTTGGAAAGAATGGAATCCCTGTTCAACGCAAGTTCTATTCTGAATGTATTGTCTGACGGCACACCTGTGTGTTATGTAACATGTTTTGTTTGGTTGCACCTGCTGACATTTTAGAAACAGTTCATTTGCTTGAAATGCGTAACAAATAATGACTTGGTGCGGAAAGTCCGCGATTTAGAAGAGCGCATTAAGAATTTGATTTCTATACGAGAAACGGAGAGTTGGTTGGACTCGGTGTGTCCCGATGCCTCCGTAGTGTCGAACTCGGCGTCGACCCTTACAGGCCCCAGTACAGCTAATGAGAAGCCGGGTACCCCGGAGCGCTCTCACGGCGACTGGGTCACGGTTCAGAGTAAGAAGTCGAATAAAGCGAAGCCGAAGCTACGGGTTCCTGGTTTGGGTTCTCCCGTCCAAACCCAAAATAGATTTTCGGCTCTAAGCAGTTCACCTAATAATAATAATAATAATAATAATAATAATAATAATGTGCTCATTTTGGGATATTCGGCTGTCGGAAATGTTAAGGTCCGGGGGCCTGGGAATCGAAATGTAAATGTAAAGGTAAAGTGTTTCTCACGCACACGTGTGTCCGACGTGAAGGCTCGTGTCAGTTCTCTGGCCGATAATGCCGTGTCGACTATGATGGTGCATGTTGGTGGTAATGATATTCGTCATCAGCAGTCTGAGGTGTTAAAGAGCCGATTTATTTCTATGTGTAACAAGGCCAGAAGGAAATGTCGTAATCTAATAGTGTCTGGTCCTTTACCTAGACTCTTCATGGGGGACATGGTGTACAGTAGATTGGTGTCTCTTAACAGGTGGTTAGAGACGTGGTGCCGCTCCGATCGTATATCATTTGTTAATAACTAGGATGGTTTCTGGGAATGGCCCAGGTTTTTCACGCGTGATGGTGTACACCTCAGCTGGAGGGGTTCATTTATTCTGTCCCAGAACTTGGCCTGCAAGTTGGGAAAGAACAATCAGAAGCCCTTTCTAAACTCTGTAGCAATTAAAGACAGTAACTGTCAAGTTAATCTTCCAAAACTTCAACGTGGTTCTATGATTGAGTGCTAATAATGCTGGCTCGTGAACCAGGTCCCTCTGTGAGACTTCTGCGTCAACAATGCGGACGGCCCACTTCTTTAAGAGACCCTTACGCAACATTCTGCACGCAGAAGAAACGAGTTTATCTGTTCTTCCAGATGTTGCACTGCAAGATTCACAGCCTTCTGATAATCAGAGAGAACAAGAAAAATGTAGTTTTGCAGCCTTGTATGGCAAAGGCATTTGGACAGAAGGGTCTAATTCCTAAATCTTAAAGGAGAACAACATGACCACTCCAGTGGTATGTTGACCGAAATCCATAACACAATGGCTGGGGTCAGAAAAAAAGACTCCAGAGACTGGCAATGGAGCAATGAAAGACACCTACCTGCATGGCGGTTCCGAAGGCATGACCAAAGTCAATTCCGATCATTCCTCCTGTCTCCATGTTGATCAAGAAGTTGGACAAATGGCGGTCTCCGATGCCTAAGAGCCAGTGACTAACACACGAGGGCATGTGACGCCGTGAAGTGGGACCTCAAGAAAAGGAAGGCCTCTGGTGATGTGCTCATCTTGACGAAAGTTCTCCTGAACAATGGAGACACTCAAATCAATGGTCAGAGGCTTGCGGATCATTCCGGTAAAGCCCGACTTCTCTTGTGTCTAGAGCTGTGACAGTCTGCCTTGGGTTGGTAAACAGAGTTGGGTTTGGCAAATTGGTGGAAGACCAGAAAAAAGAAAAAATGTTTCTGTGAGTGGTTCTGTTTGGCCAGTAAGGAATGTGAAGTACAGTGACAGTGGGAACCATCAACTGAATCATATGTAAAACCACGGTTCTGCATTTCTTCTGATCAACATCACCTCATCATCCTTTGTATTTAGAATGACTTAAAATTCTTACCCTCATCCCCTAAACCAATCGTTATCTGTGCTGGTCCAGTGAATGTACTTAACTGATGTGAAGCTCTTAAAAAGAGAAAAAAAAAGTACGTACCCACACTGTATTTCTGCAACTTAGTTTCTGTTGTTACTGGGATAATGTTGAATGCTCGCCTTAGAAGATCCTCTGGTACAAGATTCTCTGTTTTCCTGAAATTGGCTACAGTCTCATCTCGTTTGGCTTTCCTTTGAGATATAAGATCATTCAATGAGAATCAAAACCATAGTAAAATGAAGAGAAACGCCAAAGATCCTGCCAAGGATACACAGCTATACTAATACATTTTACAATACTGGCACAAGTTTAATGAAGTCATTTAAAATTCTGAATGAGACTTTTTAAAAATATTATTTAAGTCTTTTTTTGTTCATCTTTATCAAGAGTGCTAAAAATTGGAAGTTATATGTCACGTTTAAGTTCAGGCTCACAAACAGAAAAATTAACAGAAAAATAGTTCTAAAGTGAGGCAGATGACTGAAGGGCTTTGCTGTAGCCATACGTATACTCTACATATATATATATATATATATATATAAAGCAATACTAATGCAACAGTATTTGCTTATAAGGTTCCAGATAGCACAGCGACCCTACAGTCTTCCCAGCCACATTGTCCAGCGAGGTCTCAAAGGCGTCCGCAGTAATGCGGTCATTGTACCAGTCTGTTGTGGTGAAGAAGGAGCTGAGTCGTAAGGCGAAGCTCTCAATTTGCCGGTCGATCTACGTTCCTACCCTCACCTATGGTCATGAACTTTGGATGATGACCGAAAGAATGAGATCGCGCATACAAGTGGCAGAAATGAGTTTCCTCCGCGGAGTGGCTGGGCGCACCCTTAGGGATAGGATGAGGAGCTCTGTCACCCGGGAGGAGCTCGGAGTAGAGCCGCTGCTCCTCCGCATCGAGATGAGCCAGTTGAGGTGGCTCGGGCACCTGTTCCGGATGCCTCCTGGGGAGGTGTTCCGGGCATGTCCCACTGGGAGGAGGCCTCGGTCAAGAGGCAGCAGCACTCACCGCGATGCTACCAAGTGTCTCCGTGGGCTTTACAAGGCAAACAGTTAAGGCAGTCAAGATGACATTAACCACTTTTTTTAGTGTGTTTCCCTTCCTGGTGGACACAGGGGTGACGAGATCCACTCTTAGAAGACAGGAGATGCCGTGGTTCCTGCAAATGGAAACCGGATCTGCCTCATGGGAGCATCAGGAATAACACAAAGCCTCAAAAAAACAGACCCACTGCGCGTGGGAGTGACAGAAGACATTGCTGTGACTAACCGTTCGGTTCTCCTTAGTAACCGCTGTCCGGTGAAGCTGCTGGGCCGCGACCTGCTTGCGAAGCTCGGGGCAACTGTCACCGTGACCGAAGAAGGTGGCAACATCGCATCTCCAGTATTGGGACTGTTGTCTCTGCAGGTGTTATCGCAGTACACCGCTTGGCTGCTGGATGATGACGCGCTGCGGTGAGGTAAGGGTGCCTCCCAACTTGACACAGCCCACACGGTTGCACTGCACAGCACGCTTCTTTGCCAAAGAAACCGTAGAGTATCGACAAGAGTCGCATGAGTTTCCGGCAAACAAACTTGAGGAAGAGAGAATCATTATGTCGGATTTGTTCCTGACAAAGTGCCCCGCTGCAGCCTCTTTCGTTCTGATCCCGGCCCAAAGTAGGTGGTACAAATGGGATTGAGTTCCGCATATATCACTGGGGAAGACAGGAAACTCAGAATGGAAAGATTTGGGCATTTAAGGTTGAAGGCATCGACTCACCTGTAAACACCATAGCAGTGTGGTACCGGAATAATCTCCTGTTACAAGATGACAACGAGGGGGACCATATGCAACCATGTCGTGTGAACGTTTGGTGTGAGAAATTGTTCGTTCAAGTGTGGTGTGAAAATATGTTCAAGTAGTCAATATTTTCAAGTGCTTAATATGTTCTAAAGTGATGTAAGAGTTAAGACGTCCAGAAAATATATGCTGTCCGTTTAACGCAATGGAGAAACGTTGATAGGGAAAACAAAACACAAAGAAATTTGAACCCTTAGGATGCATCCCGGCAGACTTCTAAAACAGGGACAAACTGTTTGGAGGGACGTAGAAGACCGGCAAATAGAAAGCTTTGCCTTACGGCTCACCTCCCCCGTTCACCACCACAGTCCAGTACAGCAACCGCTCCCACCTCACTTGTGAATAAGACTCCAAGATGCTTAAACTCCTCCACCTAGAGCAAATTTTCTCCCCTCACCTGAATGAGGGGGGCAACACAACCTTTTTCCATGAGAGAAGCATGGATTCAACCTTAAAGGGGCTGATCTTCATAACAACCACATCCATATCAACATATCTACTCCATAACCTTTTTGGTTCACTGGTTTTCTTTTTTTACCCCCTCCACCAGACGCTAAGGAGACTACTACCAACACATCCTTTCCACCCCAGATGGGACTCAAACCCACAATCCCTGGCTTAGAAAGCCAGTGCCTTAGCCATTAGGCCACTGGGGCTAAACTTAGCAGAATGGCTAAAGGAAGTGTAAATGAAGAGGAACACCACAGTAACGCTTGGTTCTTACATTTTTCAGTAATGCCTTTCAGTTTAACTGTGAAGCCAGAACACACTAAAAACTCCCAAGTGTTGTTCCAACAACAAGGTGTCGCCTGCCTTATGACACTGTGGCAAACGGATGTGTACTTAAGAAGAAAGGAATTATATCATGCGGGCATATGAACTAGAAATGGATAACAGAGTGTTAATTGAACCGCGAGCGACTTTGCATCGTCATGGCAATACAGAAACGCGGATGTGTCTTGCGGAAGAAATTCGACATGACTCAAACAACGGACCCAAGATAGGAGAGAGTATCTTACTTTGTCTCTCCCCAGCTGGAGAGAGAGTCCCTCGTCCCCTGTGCTGGACTCAAGGGAGTCTCCCCGAGCATCCAAAGCACACTCCTTACATACGTCTAGAGGCGCATGCTAAGTGCACGCACGCGCGCACACACACACACAAATAGTCTTAACCGCTTGCCTCATACAGGGTTGCAGGGAGCCAGAGCCTAACCCAGCAACTGAGGGCATAAGGGGACACACTCAGAACAGGACACCAGTCCATCGTAAGGCACCCCAAGCAGGACTCAAACCCCAGATCCACTGGAAAACAGGACCTGGTCCAATCCCCACTGTGCCACTGCACCACTGCGCCACTGTGCCACTGCACTAGTGCACCCCCCTCTCATGCTAAGCATATGGTGGCATTTCTCATTGGCTTTCTCTCTGCATGATCAGCGCGTGCTCAGCTCGTGTTTGCTTCGAATTTGTTACTTACTTATCTGGTACGTTCCCTACAGGCTAGAGTGAGCTATGCACATTAACCTTATTTATTTTCTTGTTTTTTCGCTACCAGCCAGTGTCTGGTTAGTGTCTGAGTTGGGGGCGCAGTTTCGGTACATTCCTGCTTCTTGCGCAGCGGGCTTTCTGCAGCAGTCATGGAACAAATCAGTTGCACAAAATTGCACAATTTTCTTTTTTTTTTTTTTTTTCTTTTTTTTTTAATATGAAGTGGAGGGAACTGTTTGGTGGGGCGTGAGGGGTATGTGGGGTTTTGGGAGGGATGGAGTACTGGTGGCGTGGTTGGTTTGTGTCCAGCCCCCCTTGATTTTGGCACAAGGGGTTGAACATCTTTCCCTGTGTATTATTGCATGTTGGTTCTAGGTGACTAGTGACTGCTGTGAGCAGGGCAGCTGGCGGCATGGGAAAGATCGTGTGACAGCAAGGAGAGACTGCTGGCAGGAGGGAACAGACCCCACTAGGGGCTGACATGGGCTAGCAACCTGTGTCAGCAGCATCTTGTGCTTTTGTGTAGCAGGAGGCGCGCCCTGTTTAAGCTACAGACACACAAATGTTTTCAATACCCCAAGAGTCAGTGAGAGCAGGGGTGGAAGACGACTCATCGGCGGATATAACGGCTTTAGACCTTGACGTGAACTTGACGGGGGGGAAAGCATGAACACAACCACGCCAAGTAGGGGTGGATCGGTGCTGCAGGTGTGTATTTGTGGCTGGAGGAAGGTGACTTCAGTGAGAGGCCTAAGAATTCATCAAGGCAAGATGAAGTGTTTAGGGGGACGAGGCAGGGGCCCCGCATTGATCGCCACGACCTACGGAGTGGTCCAGATAAGTCAGGTGAAGTCCAGGGGCAGGTTGCACACCAAAGACCACAGGACATCAATACCTCTGTCTTAGAGGAGACAAGACCAAAGATGGATGCACAAGGCAGCATCGATCATGGAGAGGATGCGGGGCAGATGATACCAAGATGAGAACAAAAACCTAAGGTGAGATGGCCAGGCGCCACTGACTGTAAGGAGTGGACCTCTAAAAACAATGACTTGAGAGGGATTTTAAATGGCCTGAAGGGTACGGCTGAGTCTAAGATAAACCAACTGGGTGAGATTATATACGACTATGGGAAGAAGAGGTTTGAGGTGTTCGAGAAGAAGCGTAAGGGTGAGCAGAGCATGTTAAGGTCAAGACGGCAGATGGAAATTGAGAGGTTGATTCAGGAAAGAAGAGACTTAAAAAAGCTTTGGAAACGAGCAGATGAGGAAGGTAGAAGTGGCATTAATATTTTGCAGGAAGAATTGAAACGTAGATTGGTAGTGTTGAGGAGAGCGGAAAAGCTTAGATTGAGGAGGAAGAAGAAGGAGCAAGCTATGGTGGCAATTTTTAAGGACCCATTGAAATTTGTGAAGTCCTTGCTTGAGCAAGAGAAGTCTGGTTGTTTAAATGTTCAAAGGAGGGAGTTGGAGAGCTGTCTGCTGGAAATGCACACCGATGGTGAAAGTGAGAGGGTTTTTAAAGTACCTGCAGATATTCCTCCATTAGGGGAGATCGTGGCACAAACGGACATGTGTCCTCCAAGGTTGAAAGAAGTACAAGAGGTGGTGCGGCGTGCGAGGGCAGAATCTGCACCAGGACCCAATGGGGTTCCTTAATGGGTTTATAAAGGTGCCCGGATGTTTTAAAGTTTTTGTGGAAGCAGATGGTGGTCGTATGGAAAAAAGGTATCATTCCAAAAGAATGGCGGCGAGCAGGAGGGGTGTTTATACCCACAACGAGAAAGATGAGGTAGAAATAGGGCAATTCAGGCCAATGTGCCTTCTTAATGTTGAAGGGAAAATATTTTTTAGTGTTGTGGCGCAGAGGTTGCCTGCATATTTGTTGGCCAGCAACTTAATTGACACATCTGTGCAGAAAGCAGGAATTGCGGGTTTTTCAGGCTGTTTAGAGCATTTTTGTATGATCTGGCACCAGATAAAGGAGGCCAAGATGGAAGGTGAAGACCTCCACGTGATTTTTTTGGACTTGGCGAACGCCTTTGGTTCAGTGCTGCATGTTTTGTTGTGGAGGGCATTTGTTTTTTTTTTAAAGTCCCAGAGTGTATTACGAGACTGGTTAAGCTGTATTTTGAAGACATCCAGTTTTATTTTTGTACCAAACAATACACCGCAACTTGGCAGCGGGTTGGGGATTGACATAATGGCCGGATGCACAATCTCGCCTCTGGCTTTTACCATGGCTATGGAGGTGATAATAAGGGCGTCGAGATGGGTGGTTGGGGATATGAGGCTGAAGGATGGTTCTCGCCTTCCGCCAATCAGAGCGTATATGGACGATATGACTGTGCTTACTACTACTGTCCCATGTACTCGTCGCTTATTAATGAAGTTCAATGGAAATCAAAAGTTGGCCGGACTGAAAATTAAACCTAGCAAAGTGTAGGAGCTTGTCAATAGCTAAAGGAAAGTTATCGCAGGAGAATTTCCAGATCGATGGAGAAAAGGTTCCGTCAGTGGCTGAAAGGCCAATTAAAAGCTTGGGTCGATGGTATGATTCCTCACTCAGCGACAGGGAGCAGGTTAAAAGATTAAGGGAGAATGTAGTGCAGGCAATTAATAGGATTGATTAATCTTTTTTACCAGGGAAGCTGAAGGTTTGGTGCCTGCAGTTTGGTTTGTTGCCTCGTATTAGATGGCCGCTAACTATATACGAGGTTTCTATGTCAGGGGTTGAAAGACTGGAAAGGCTTATGAACAAAGCTATTAGGAGAGGGTCTTGGAATTACCGCTGACTAGTCTTGTGGAAGAATTCAAGTGTGCCAAGGTTGGCTTGGAATTAACATTGTCAAGCACAAGAGACCCAGTGGTGAGATCGATTCCTGTAAGTTTAAAAACAGGATGTAAGTGGGATCCACGGGAAGCTGTTGCGCATGCACAGACAGCGCTTGAGCACAGAGATGTGGTCGGTCAGGTGCAGGTAGGTAGGGCGGGGCTTGGTGCCGGCGATCGAATGAAGTTGCGGAGTAAAGCTAAGTTGCCGGAGAGGGGAAAGATGGTGATTGGTTTTATCCGCGAACAGGAAGAGGAGGCGAGGCGGGTAACTGCGACGCCACATGGTGTGCAAGGGCGATGTTTGGCTTGGGAGCATGTGGAGAAACGGAAGATCAGCTGGCGTGATCTGTGGGCGATGGACGCCGGTCGTATTAAGTTTCTCATCGGAGCCACCTACGATGTTCTCCCTACTCCACAGAATCTTAATCGCTGGGTAGGTACGGAGCCGACTTGCAGCTTGTGTGGTGGTATAGCCTCTTTGAGGCATATTTTGTCTGCATGTAAGGTTAGTTTATCTCAGGGAAGATATACTTGGAGGCATAATGAAGTGCTAAAATCCTTGGCATGCTTGTTGGAGAACAAGCGGGTTGAAGTCAATCCACTCCCGTGTTGCGGGAGAAATAAGGTAATTTCTTTTGTGCGGGAGGGGGAGAGCGTTGCATGCCACGCGAGTGGACGCGGCGGTACGTGTTTTAAGTGGGGTGACGTGCGAGACTGGAAGTTGGTAGCGGACGTGGGAAAACAGCTGCAGATGCCGCAGTGCATTGCGGTCACGGCCTTGAGACCCGATATTGTCCTGTACTCCGAGGGCGCACGGATAGCGTGCTTCATTGAATTAACGATGCCCTTCGAAGATGCATTAGAAGATGCCTTTGAGAGGAAGAAACTGAAGTACACTGAGTTGGCTGGTGAGGTGAGGGAGCGAGGCTGGCAGTGCGTTATTAGACCGGTGGAGATTGGTGCAAGAGGGTTTGTTGCAAAATCAACCACGTCGCTACTGTTGGATTTTGGTTTCAGGGGTCAGTCGTTAAGAGCAGCGATTAAAAGCTTGCCAGAGGTAGCAGAAAGATCCAGTCAGTGGTTGTGGAGGCAGCAGGGTGTTTGGGGGAAGCACACCTGAGTGGGGAGTACTCGCCTATGTGAACATCAAATGGTTCGAGTTTTGTTGTCACTTCCACATGCTGATGTGGTGTGTTGGTTGGTGTGTTGGTGGTCAATGTGTGGCTGGGGTGGGAGGTCTTTTGGTGGATGGAGTCACCGGGATGGCACTGCGGGCATGGAGGGGGGTGGGTCTGGGACGCCAGATCTTGCCGTTGAGCCTTCTGGAGGTGCTCACTCTTCTGACTCAGATTCTTCTTCACGAGGTTCAAGTTCACGAGCTTTCTCGCCTAGCTCGTCCCGGTCGGGTATTAGGGCACAATCATATTCGTCGTTTATCCCCTGTGCCATTGCTGTAGTCGTGAACGTTGTTTCAGCAATAGCAGCCTTAACACACGACAAACAACACATCAATAACAGGAAGACGGATAAAATAGCAAGAAGTATTCATAATAAGAGAGTTTCAATAGACCACCCCACCAGCTGCTTATTCCTAGCCAGTCCCAGAGTTCGTCACCGTTCTTAAAATCACGAAACTGAGAACCAACTTCCATAACGTTACCCGCCAACGAGTTTATACGCTCGGAATTGCCCGGGACATACGTGCAACATTCTGATCCGACGTTAACGTTTATTCATTTAGCACACGCTATTTCTCCAAAGCGACTTCCAAGGAACTCTATGTAGTGTCATCAGCCCACACACCTTATTCACCAAGGTGACTCGCACCGCTAGATACACTACTTACAATGGGTCACTCATCCATACATCAGTGGAATACACTCACACACTATGGGTGAACCACACTACACGCTACAACAGCACATGTTGCTCCTTCTGCGGCCAGAGGATAATCTACTGCCATTCGCCTTTGCATAGCAACAGCATTAATGTCCTTAAGGCTCTCAGTCGTACCGTTGGCTATTTCTTCTGATGCTTGTGCTGAATAGAGCGTCTGCCGAGCAGCTTTACCGATACCACGCGTTGGGAACAATACCAGAAAATATCTCTCCCGTTTCAGAAAGTCCAGTTTTCACCAAGGGGGGACTATTTCTCCGATAGCGGAGGAGACGAGAATCTGGACGCCACGGAGGTTGGGACAACTTTCGAACGTGGGGCACTACATAGGACAAATAACAGGAACCTCCGGACTGATTCTTTGGAAGCCATGGCTAGGCGCATTTACCACACACCCAGAAAGTACCGTTTGGTAAAATAAGTCACCGTGAAGGTAACACTAAAGGTATTTTCCTGCGTACCGCTGGACATTGGAAGAAGCTGTTGCGAACTATCAGGGCTTGTTTGCCTGGCCATGTAGGTGCATTTAGAACTACCCACACGTGTGACAGAGCCAGGCTGACTTCTGACGACACAGATCGTTCCATTCAGGTTGGCTCTAAGAGTCACGTAAGGGTGTAATTTGTCTTTAGTCAAATTCGGCGTGGAAAAGTCGCGATAGTATCCCAAGGAGACAGGATTACCCGGTTGGCTCACACTAAATATTTTACTGTTAGAGGCCTCACGCGGAGTGGCTATGAGTGTACGAATTGCTCATACACTTTTCCAGAAGTCACCGGTGCCGTGTAACAGGACACCGCGATGCAAAGCTGCTGTGGGGTAAAGGTTCGGGAAACGGCTCCATCCACAAAACCCTAGGGGTAAAGGCATGAGTGGTAGTCCAGATGACACTGATTTTGGCACATGAGTACAGGCCCAGCAACTGGTGCTATTGTCAGCAGCTGCATAACCCTTGATCAGAGCCAGGAAAGCGCTGACGCCATGCGAGCCTTCCTCATGTAGATGGGGACAGTTTGCGTCCCCCGTGGATTTCGTCGGCTTGCGAAGGAACCCTGCAAATTTCACGAGGCGTTTGTTGTCGAAGAGGGAAAGCCGCATTTCTTCCCACGCCAGGTTGCAGGGCTCACACTGCAAAAGAGAACCTCCCCCAGGCACCTTTAATGAAAAACAGTTTCCCAGACCGTGGCTTGAGCCCATGACCCTCAGCTTAAGACTCTTGCACACTACTGACTGAGCCAGGCAGGAACACCACTGCTACCAGCACTCCTGTGGAAGTGCAAGCAAGCTTAAGTGTGCAAATTCAGGAGGAGCACAAGCAAAATGCAGCTCCAGAATCCATCTTGCCACCTTCTGACATGCTGGAAAGCAGCATCAGAACAAGCCTTAAAGCTTCCTCCTGCATGGAGGGAGCAGCTGGTTGACTCCTGAGGTGCCAGGAAGAAGGCACTGCTTCCACACACATACAGGAGGACCAGCCTGGCCTGCTCTACCAGGGATCTTTCCCCTCCTCAGCAAGAGCCTTCCTGCAAGCCCCTTGGCCCATGCTGAACCTTCCCGCAACACTCTTGCTGCCAGTACACTTTCGAGAGCTCAACTGACACAGCCAAGCAGGGAGCTGGGCGGGCTCGTCCGGGATTTGAACCCGGGACCTCTCGCACCCGAAGCGAGAATCATACCCCTAGACCAACGAGCCCCCGACTCTCTCGGCCCCTCCTTCCTCGGCCTGGTGTCGGGAACTGCATCATCCGTTGCATTTGTACCCAGCTTGAGATTCTTACCAAATGCCTTTGAGATTTTTAAATGAAGCGTACCGCTTTGCGCCAGTCGACAGAGCCACTCTACAATGGAGACGGCGCAGTGACGCCCCTCGGCAGGGGTTTCTTCCTCTTCCCAGCAACGTCCAGTAGCGCTTGCGGCCTGCCGTCCGGTCGAGGGAAGACGGCGCGCATAGCGGAACGACTCGAATCTCCGACCTCCAGGCCACACAGGTTCTTCTTTCGTGCTCCCTCGACGTTCAGAGCCTTCGCTGGAGAAACACCAGCGTCGGTGGGGTGCACTACCTTCAGGCGCCCGGGAGACAAAGCGGCCTTCCCCGACACCTAAGCACAGGTGGTGCAAGTCAATCAATCAATCAATCGGTCAAAGGTTTAGTCACCAAATGCACAACAATAGAGCATGCAGCAGTGGTTGCTGCGATGAAATGTCTTTGAGTGCGTGTGGTAGGGTGATTTTTAAAAAAAAAAATAAAAGGAACAACATACCTCAAGATTACAAATAACGTTTTCAATTTGCAGCGCAACAGAAATCTGGTAACACCAATAACTATGAAGTGAAACTACTTAACGAAAACCGGATGAGTTGCTGCATTCGGATGCCGCTCGACTGTTCGGGCGTCTAACAGCCTGGAGATAGACGCTATCCCGCAGTCTGTTTGATTTTGATTTGATGTTTTGGCAATATTTAGCGGACGGCAGGAGAGAAAACGGTGCGTGACCAGGATGACTGGGCTCCTTGAGGATAGCCCAGGCCTTCTTCAGGCATCTGGCTGCGTAGATGTCCCGGATGTTTGGAAGCTCAGAGCCACCGATGAGCTGTGCCGACTTCACCGCCCTCTGCGGTTCCTCACAATGCTGGGCCGAGCAGCTCCCATACCAGGCAGTGATGCAGCCGGTCGGGATGCTCTCGGCTGTACGCCTGTAGAAATTAGCCCCGGATCCGGGATGGCATGCCAAACTTGTTCAGCCTACGGAGAGAGGACAGGCGCTTCCGTGCTGTTTTGACCACGGTGTCGGTGGTGGCGACATTCAGTCACAGCGCCTAGGATGAAGGGGGGACGAGCGGTGAAGGAACTGGTCTATTGACCGCTCCGACCTGGTGCCCCACATCAGTTCAATTCAATTTATGTTTATAGAGCGCTCTTCTCACAGAGGTTAACTGGCAGACTATTCCACAGTTTTGGGTTTGTTGGACGAATAGTCGCGAACCTCTCACTTACTCCTCGTGCCGTCTTTCCTGGCATGAGAAGCACCGTTTCTGCAACCCGGGCCTGTGTGTTCCTGTTTCATGAAATTGATATTTTGGATGCCACAGAGACAATAAGAGACTACATTAACGTTTGGAAGGACACAGTTGCTGAGAAGAAAGCTGTAACTGTATTTCCTAAGAACAAAAGTTATATAACAAGGGAGGTCAAGGAGTCTTTAAACAGGAAGAGGTTGGCTTTCATCACTCAAGATAGAATGGAATTAAAATTAGTCCAAAAGGAATTAAATGCGTTGTTGAAGGGGACAAGGAAAAAACACAGAGCAAACTGTAGAACAAAATTTTAATTCAGGGGACTCCAAAAAACTTTGGGTTGCTATAAAAGTAGTAACCAATACGGAATCCCCCGAAAAAGGCTCATGACTAGCGATGACCAACAAAGAGCAGATGGCTGAAATGACTATTTTCTTAGGTTTGAGTCACCTTCGGTGTGAATGGTAGATCAGGACTCTATCATGTGTAATTCAGATCAGAGATTAGAGGTAGCTCCACACGCAGTTAGTTTGCTATTTAGAGGCATACGAGCCAAGAAATCCACAGGTCCTGATGGAATTTCTGGTTTTTTGCTGAAAACTTGTGCCAGTGAACTTCCTCCAGCATTCTGCCCTATTTTCCAGAAATCATTTGACTCGCATACCAATCCATCTTTGTGGAAAAAACTAGAATTACGCCGGTTCCCAAGAAAAATTGCCCAGTTGAGAACTGTGATTTTAGACCTGTGACTTTGACTTCAAATGTTATGAAATGTTTTGAAAGACTTGTTGTAACTGTTCTAAAGGATGAGATTGAATTATCCCTTGACCCGTTTCAGTTCATCTTTAAGGCTGGGCGGGGCACCGAGGACGCCATTAATTGTATCGCTCATTTGGTGAATAGGCATTTAGAAGATACGCACGCATTTGCACGTTTACTTTTTATAGATTTTAGTTTGGCTTTTAACACACTTCAACCCCAGCTACTAATTAGGAAGCTGACAGAGTTAAAAGTGAATCCCTTTTGCATTAAGTGGTTTCATTCGTTTCTAACAAATTGAACACAACAAGTTACGGTCAACAATTCTTATTCTGAGGTGAAGACTACCAGTATGGGGGCCCCGCAAGGTTGTGTTAGCTCACCCATTTTTATTTACATTATACACTAATGAGTGTTTAACTAGTCAGGATAACAGTACTTTTCTGATGTTGCCAGGTTTGTGGGGTGGTGTGACGATAATTGCTCGATTTTAAATGAAATGAAGACTGTTGAAATGATCTTTGACCCCAGATCTGTGGGGGATCATAGACCTGTAATAATACATGGTAATATTACTGAACAGGTTTCTTCATATAAATACTTGGTTGTTTGTTTATATAGATAATTTGTTATGCTGGTCTTCTCACATAAACAGTCTGTGTTCGAAAACTTCAGCAGAGACTACATTTTTTGCGAAGGTTAAAAGTATTTGGGGTTAACCAGAAGATTTTGTTTCTGTTTTACCAGTCTGTTTTTGAGAGCTTGCTAAGATATGGTATTACAGCATGGCATGGAAACTTGACTGTCCAATCAAAATCGAAACTTGCACGACTAGTACATACTGCTCTGAAAATTAAAGGGTGGGAAGAGAAACGACGCATGCAGGAGTTGTACGAGGTATCTATTTTAAAAGAAGCGAAACAAAAAATTGCTGCTAATGACACACATATTTTACATGAGAATTTCAACATGTTACCCTCAGGGAGACGATTTAGGATTTTGATGTGTAAATCAAATTGTTGTGAAAATTCTTTTGTGCCATCTGAGGTTAAGTTTTTGAATAGAGAATTCCAAAACTGAGATTTAGATTGGGATTCAGTAGACTTTTCATATCTTTTGATTGTTGTTTTATTTATTCTTATTTTAATGTATGATATGATATGTATTGTTTTATGTGAGTCCAACGTTGCGCACTGGCCGTGTCATGGTTGTCCAAGACAAATTTCCCATAAATGGGACAATAAAGTATATTCTATTCTATTCTACCTGCAGCTGTGTCACGTATTCTGTCCGAGTCGATCGGTGCACCGCAGGACGGGCCAGCCCTAACTTTTGCTCGGGCTCGGTCACCAGCAGGTCCCCTAGACCTAGGAGGGTTGCCCCCTTAGTCGGGTTCCTCGCGGCACACGGGTCGGTCCCGGCAGAAGGTCGTGATCCCGGACGAGCCCCCAGAACTGTGGTAGGAAAAATGAGAATTGTCATACAGATAGATCACTCGGTCACTTGAGTTGCAGAAAACCTTATGTATTCGTGTGCGCAGAGTCACACCAGAGCAGCCAGGCAAGCAGATATTTATACATATTCTAGGGCAGATTTTTGTAAGTATAGGCAGAATACATGTTATTTTTTGAACATTCCAGGCGTGTCACTGTGCCCCTCAATCTCTCATCACACACGTCCACTGTCACCAGTTGATCTCCTTTCTTACGTGAAACAGTTACACACATCCTCTGGGCTTTACGTGAGTCTGCGTAAGCCACATTTCTCTGATATCTCATGGGAACAGGCTGGCACAAAAGGGGACATACAGAGAGCAAACTATAGCCTGGAATGTGCCGCTTTCTTGCATAGGCTATTGAGCAGTTAAACATTCTTAAACGTTCTATTACAGAAGCATGTAGGCATAGCAAAGCTTTTAAAATCAAATTTTCATTCAGACTCCATGTCTCCTACCTCCTCCGGGACATGGGAGGAGTTCTCACGAAGGTGGGAGTTAAAATCATTCCGGACAGGCTCCTCTGACGCTTGTTCCCAGCACGCCCTCACTATGCGCTTGGGCCTACCGGATCTGTCTGTCAGTTTTCCCTGCCGTCTGATCCAGCTCACCACCAGACGGTGATGGGTTGACAGCTCAGCACCTCTCTTCACCCAAGTTTTCCAGAACATGTTTTCCTCAAGCCAGATGAAACGACTACAAAGTTGATCGTTGGCCTTTGGCCCAAGGAGCTCTGGTACCAAATACACTTATGAGCATGCTTGTATTCAAACGTGGTGTTTGCTTCACCACAGCGCTGTGTAGCAAAAAGCAGAAGGCTGTGTTGTCTTGGCTCCACGGGAGCTGCAACCCACAGAGCGCTCATCACAGGAGCTCTCACCTGCTCCGCCACCAGCCTGGATTCTTTCACCTCTCCCCAAGAAGCACCGTGCCGACGCTCCCTGCAACCCTGTATGAGGCAAGCGGTGCTTCCCTGGTAAAAAAGATTAATCAATCCTATTAATTGCCTGCACTACATTCTCCCTTAATCTTTTAACCTGCTCCCTGTCGCTGAGTGAGGAATCATACCATCGACCCAAGCTTTTAATTGGCCTTTCAGCCACTGACGGAACCTTTTCTCCATCGATCTGGAAATTCTCCTGCGATAACTTTCCTTTAACTATTGACAAGCTCCTACACTTTGCTAGGTTTAATTTTCAGTCCGGCCAACTTTTGATTTCCATTGAACTTCATTAATAAGCGACGAGTACATGGGACAGTAGTAGTAAGCACAGTCATATCGTCCATATACGCTCTGATTGGCGGAAGGCGAGAACCATCCTTCAGCCTCATATCCCCAACCACCCATCTCGACGCCCTTATTATCACCTCCATAGCCATGGTAAAAGCCAGAGGCGAGATTGTGCATCCGGCCATTATGCCAATCCCCAACCCGCTGCCAAGTTGCGGTGTATTGTTTGGTACAAAAATAAAACTGGATGTCTTCAAAATACACCTTAACCAGTCTCGTAATACACTCTGGGACTTTAAAAAAAAAAACAAATGCCCTCCACAACAAAACATGCAGCACTGAACCAAAGGCGTTCGCCAAGTCCAAAAAAATCACGTGGAGGTCTTCACCTTCCATCTTGGCCTCCTTTATCTGGTGCCAGATCATACAAAAATGCTCTAAACAGCCTGAAAAACCCACAATTCCTGCTTTCTGCACAGATGTGTCAATTAAGTTGCTGGCCAACAAATATGCAGGCAACCTCTGCGCCACAACACTAAAAAATATTTTCCCTTCAACATTAAGAAGGCACATTGGCCTGAATTGCCCTATTTCTACCTCATCTTTCTCGTTGTGGGTATAAACACCCCTCCTGCTCGCCGCCATTCTTTTGGAATGATACCTTTTTTCCATACGACCACCATCTGCTTCCACAAAAACTTTAAAACATCCGGGCACCTTTATAAACCCATTAAGGACTTTAAAAACCCTCTCACTTTCACCATCGGTGTGCATTTCCAGCAGACAGCTCTCCAACTCCCTCCTTTGAACATTTAAACAACCAGACTTCTCTTGCTCAAGCAAGGACTTCACAAATTTCAATGGGTCCTTAAAAATTGCCACCATAGCTTGCTCCTTCTTCTTCCTCCTCAATCTAAGCTTTTCCGCTCTCCTCAACACTACCAATCTACGTTTCAATTCTTCCTGCAAAATATTAATGCCACTTCTACCTTCCTCATCTGCTCGTTTCCAAAGCTTTTTTAAGTCTCTTCTTTCCTGAATCAACCTCTCAATTTCCATCTGCCGTCTTGACCTTAACATGCTCTGCTCACCCTTACGCTTCTTCTCGAACACCTCAAACCTCTTCTTCCCATAGTCGTATATAATCTCACCCAGTTGGTTTATCTTAGACTCAGCCGTACCCTTCAGGCCATTTAAAATCCCTCTCAAGTCATTGTTTTTAGAGGTCCACTCCTTACAGTCAGTGGCGCCTGGCCATCTCACCTTAGGTTTTTGTTCTCATCTTGGTATCATCTGCCCCGCATCCTCTCCATGATCGATGCTGCCTTGTGCATCCATCTTTGGTCTTGTCTCCTCTAAGACAGAGGTATTGATGTCCTGTGGTCTTTGGTGTGCAACCTGCCCCTGGACTTCACCTGACTTATCTGGACCACTCCGTAGGTCGTGGCGATCAATGCGGGGCCCCTGCCTCGTCCCCCTAAACACTTCTTCTTGCCTTGATGAATTCTTAGGCCTCTCACTGAAGTCACCTTCCTCCAGCCACAAATACACACCTGCAGCACCGATCCACCCCTACTTGGCGTGGTTGTGTTCATGCTTTCCCCCCCGTCAAGTTCACGTCAAGGTCTAAAGCCGTTATATCCGCCGATGAGTCGTCTTCCACCCCTGCTCTCACTGACTCTTGGGGTATTGAAAACATTTGTGTGTCTGTAGCTTAAACAGGGCGCGCCTCCTGCTACACAAAAGCACAAGATGCTGCTGACACAGGTTGCTAGCCCATGTCAGCCCCTAGTGGGGTCTGTTCCCTCCTGCCAGCAGTCTCTCCTTGCTGTCACATGATCTTTCCCATGCCGCCAGCTGCCCTGCTCACAGCAGTCACTAGTCACCTAGAACCAACATGCAATAATACACAGGGAAAGATGTTCAACCCCTTGTGCCAAAATCAAGGGGGGCTGGACACAAACCAACCACGCCACCAGTACTCCATCCCTCCCAAAACCCCACATACCCCTCACGCCCCACCAAACAGTTCCCTCCACTTTATATTAAAAAAAAAGAAAAAAAAAAAAAAAAAAAGAAAATTGTGCAGTTTTGTGCAACTGATTTGTTCCATGACTGCTGCAGAAAGCCCGCTGCGCAAGAAGCAGGAATGTACCGAAACTGCGCCCCCAACTCAGACACTAACCAGACACTGGCTGGTAGCGAAAAAACAAGAAAATAAATAAGGTTAATGTGCATAGCTCACTCTAGCCTGTAGGGAACGTACCAGATAAGTAAGTAACAAATTCGAAGCAAACACGAGCTGAGCACGCGCTGATCATGCAGAGAGAAAGCCAATGAGAAATGCCACCATATGCTTAGCATGAGAGGGGGGTGCACTAGTGCAGTGGCACAGTGGCGCAGTGGTGCAGTGGCACAGTGGGGATTGGACCAGGTCCTGTTTTCCAGTGGATCTGGGGTTTGAGTCCTGCTTGGGGTGCCTTACGATGGACTGGTGTCCTGTTCTGAGTGTGTCCCCTTATGCCCTCAGTTGCTGGGTTAGGCTCTGGCTCCCTGCAACCCTGTATGAGGCAAGCGGTTAAGACTATTTGTGTGTGTGTGTGCGCGCGTGCGTGCACTTAGCATGCGCCTCTAGACGTATGTAAGGAGTGTGCTTTGGATGCTCGGGGAGACTCCCTTGAGTCCAGCACAGGGGACGAGGGACTCTCTCTCCAGCTGGGGAGAGACAAAGTAAGATACTCTCTCCTATCTTGGGTCCGTTGTTTGAGTCATGTCGAATTTCTTCCGCAAGACACATCCGCGTTTCTGTATTGCCATGACGATGCAAAGTCGCTCGCGGTTCAATTAACACTCTGTTATCCATTTCTAGTTCATATGCCCGCATGATATAATTCCTTTCTTCTTAAGTACACATCCGTTTGCCACAGTGTCATAAGGCAGGCGACACCTTGTTGTTGGAACAACACTTGGGAGTTTTTAGTGTGTTCTGGCTTCACAGTTAAACTGAAAGGCATTACTGAAAAATGTAAGAACCAAGCGTTACTGTGGTGTTCCTCTTCATTTACACTTCCTTTAGCCATTCTGCTAAGTTTAGCCCCAGTGGCCTAATGGATAAGGCACTGGCTTTCTAAGCCAGGGATTGTGGGTTCGAGTCCCATCTGGGGTGGAAAGGATGTGTTGGTAGTAGTCTCCTTAGCGTCTGGTGGAGGGGGTAAAAAAAGAAAACCAGTGAACCAAAAAGGTTATGGAGTAGATATGTTGATATGGATGTGGTTGTTATGAAGATCAGCCCCTTTAAGGTTGAATCCATGCTTCTCTCATGGAAAAAGGTTGTGTTGCCCCCCTCATTCAGGTGAGGGGAGAAAATTTGCTCCAGGTGGAGGAGTTTAAGCATCTTGGAGTCTTATTCACAAGTGAGGTGGGAGCGGTTGCTGTATTGGACTGTAGTGGTGAACGGGGGAGATGAGCCGTAAGGCAAAGCTCTCTATTTGCCGGTCTTCTACGTCCCTCCAAACAGTTTGTCCCTGTTTTAGAAGTCTGCCGGGATGCATCCTAAGGGTTCAAATTTCTTTGTGTTTTGTTTTCCCTATCAACGTTTCTCCATTGTGTTAAACAGACAGCATATATTTTCTGGACGTCTTAACTCTTACATCACTTTAGAACATATTAAGCACTTGAAAATATTGACTACTTGAACATATTTTCACACCACACTTGAACGAACAATTTCTCACACCACATTTCCGCCTTTGAGCATGAAACATTCACACGACATGCTTGCATATGGTCTTCCTCGTTGTCATCTTGTAACAGGAGATTATTCTGGTACCGCACTGCTATGGTGTTTACAGGTGAGTCGATGCCTTCAACCTTAAATGCCCAAATCTTTCCATTCTGAGTTTCGATACTCTACGGTTTCTTTGGCAAAGAAGCGTGCTGTGCAGTGCAACCGTGTGGGCTGTGTCAAGTTGGGAGGCACCCTTACCTCACCGCAGCGCGTCATCATCCAGCAGCCAAGCGGTGTACTGCGATAACACCTGCAGAGACAACAGTCCCAATACTGGAGATGCGATGTTGCCACCTTCTTCGGTCACGGTGACAGTTGCCCCGAGCTTCGCAAGCAGGTCGCGGCCCAGCAGCTTCACCGGACAGCGGTTACTAAGGAGAACCGAACGGTTAGTCACAGCAATGTCTTCTGTCACTCCCACGCGCAGTGGGTCTGTTTTTTTGAGGCTTTGTGTTATTCCTGATGCTCCCATGAGGCAGATCCGGTTTCCATTTGCAGGAACCCCGGCACCTCCTGTCTTCTAAGAGTGGATCTCGTCGCCCCTGTGTCCACCAGGAAGGGAAAGGGTTGATGCCGGCAACACCAGCTGTATCATTGGGTCTGATGGTTCATGCTTTTGTCTCAAGCAGGCTGGACTTTGGCACTGCTTTATTGTCGGGTCGTCCATACCAGACTGTATCCAGGCTGCAGCTGGTACAAAATGCTGCTGCGAGAATTGCCCCGTCTGTTTCTGTTTTCAAATCCCAATTAAAGACTGACATGCTCACTCAGGCATTCCACCTCGAAATGTAATTCCACTTGCCTTGCTTGTTTTTTACCACCATTATGAAAATGCATAATAAATTAAGTTAAGTAACAACTTACTAACTCTCTTCTCTCTTCCTGTTGAGCGTTGCCTCGCTACGTAAGACTTGAGGAGGCTGACCGTTGGTGACAGACGAATCCCATGCTGACTGAGGATGTTGACCAACTGCCATGATGAACGAGGCGTTCCATGCTTAGCTGGGGATCCAAGACACCATTTAGCACCAATATCATTATTGCTTGTTAAACTGGCTTACAATTGTTACTTAAACTAGAATGCCCAGGAGCGATGGGCAGCCACTGGCCTGTGCACCCCGAGAGGTTTTCTTTTTCTCCCTCAACTTTCAGTTGGGAGTTTTTGCTCCTTTCCCTGGTGGCCAGTAGGGATACTCATAGCTCTATAAAAGGGCTGCATTATGGTAGCCATTAGTCGACTGTCTTCTTTGTTTGCAACTGTTCTTCTTGCCTCATGCTTGTGTTAAAGCGCTCTGTGTCACTCTGTGACCTAGCTCGAGAGTGCACATCGGAGGGTCGCCAAAATGCCAGGCCTGACCTCGACGTGATTTGAACACGCAGCCTTCTGATCTGGAGTCAGACGCGCTACCGTTGCGCCACAAGGTCGGTACCTGAGGGATCCTGAATGAGGGGGCAGACCGTGTCACTTTCCAGCGTCTCCGCCCAGCAAACGGGCCAAGAAGAAGTACAGTTTGGAAAATGCGGGGCTCTGGAAAAGTAACACGAGGTGGGTCAAAAAGTGACCTCGAGGGATGCTTGGTGGTCTAGGGGTACGATTCTCACTTAGGGTGCGAGAGGTCCACCTCTGGACGAGCCCAGCCACTGGCCTCCGTGCTCTGCAGGGATGCTCGTGGAGACTCAGCTGCTCAAATGACTGCCGCCCTGCAGCGCTCGCATCACTTATCATGAAGTGCTTTGAGCGGTTAGTCAAATCTCACATCCCCTCTTCGCCACCTGACACCCTAGGCCCACTGCACTTGCATATTGCCAGAACAGGTCTACGGAGGGTGCTATTGCCACTGCCCTCCATACTGCCTTCTCACACATGGACAGGAAAGGGGCATATGTGAGAATGTTGCTTCTTGATTACAGCTCAGCGTTCAGTACCATGTCAGCACGACAACCTCTTCTCTGAACGTTAGTAAAACCAAGGAGATGACTGTGGGAGGAGACCGCACACTTGTTCTAATCAGTGGGACGGCAGTGGAGAGGGTGGGCTGTGTTTAGTACGTGAGGCTCAACATCAGCGAGGACTTATCCCGGGCCCAACACCATCGAAACCGTGGTCAAAACAGCACAAAAGCTCCTTTCCACCAGCGCATCGAGCAGCTTTTTAGCATCATGAACACCATCCTTCGGAGTGACGCCACCTGCTCTCAGAAGAACATGGTGCTGCGTATCTATAAAGTCATCCCCATGACTTTTTTGGATCCAGTCAATGAAATTTATGTAGCAAAGTAAATAGGTCACTTACAGATTAGTGTTAACAATGCTGGATATCACACTGTAATCATTTAGGTTACTTTCCAAAATAAATCAAATTAAGAAATTTACCAGTTTACTGTGGGGTGTTGATGATTTCAACAAATTAGCCTCAACTCTAAGGTCAGCTCTCAATGGTCAGTAAGGCACAATGTTTAATTAGTTATGGTGTCCATGGGTTTGTGTCTGGGAAACGTTGTGCAGCACCTGTGCGATACATATCCGATACATTGTGGTTCTGCCCTCAGCGTTGGTCTCATTGAGTGGATGGAAAATACCTGCACCTTGAAGGATTTCCTTTGCAGTAGGATGTCTGAGGAAGAGCACAACGACGCAGAGAGGTACTGCCTTAGCCTGCGCTTAACGTTTACCTTCACGGGTCTTTGAAGATCCTTGGTGTAAAGTCTGTAGCTCATGGGTGTCATTTCAGGACTTTTAATGGCATCATCACGTCAGCTTAATTTCCTGTGTCTGGATTCTACCTCAAGTGTTTGGAGCCACATTTACATGTACATTTATTCATTTGGCAGACACTTTTGACCAAAGCGACGTACATCTCAGCAAAAGTACAATTTATGCATTACATTAAGAGACATATGACCCACGTAAACCTAGTTTGTTACCTACCACTTGCTGCACCGAGGTTCATCATTCAAGGAGGTGCATAAAACACAAGATAGACAAATCCCGATATCCTCCTAGCAATTTTGTTTTTAAAAATTTTTATTTATTTATTTATTTTACTTATTTATTTTTTTTTTTAATATTAGAAGATACACAAGCAAGCAAATAAGATGCCAGAGTAGTGGCTGAGCGAAGGCTTTATCTGGTGACGTTCATGAAGTTATGGTGCATGAACATTTAAACCATACATGAGCTGGAGAGATCTTGGGCGAAATGGGTCCGGAAGAGATGAGTTTTCAGACCCTTTTCAAAAGTAGGCAGTTCTGAGTGAGAGGGGAAGGTCATTCCACCACAACGGAGCCAGAACCGAGAACCTCTGTGCATTTGAAACGTGTTGATGAGTTGCCGTGGTAAAAGTGTTTGTAAACACTAAAAAAAGTGGTTAATGTCATCTTGACTGCCTTAACTGTTTGCCTTTTAAAGCCCATGGAGACACTTGGTAGCGTCGTGGTCAGTGCTACTGCCTCTTGACCTGATGTTGGTAGGTTCAAGTGTCAGCTACTGCTACAGTTCCCTTGAGCAAAGTACCTACCCAACATTACTCTGGTGAAATGCTTCAGCTGTGTAAATGGCTGAAGAGGTATTTTAACATGGTAAGTCCCTTTGGAGGAAAGTCCAATAAAAAATGTATATATATCACAAAATGATGTTTTGGCAACAGCTTGATAGTCTGTCCATGAAGATAATGAACAGAATCGGTGACAAAGGGCAGCCCTGGCGGAGTCCAACATGCACCGGGAACAGGTCTGACTTACTGCCGGCAATGCGAACCAAGCTCCTGCTCCGGTCATACAGGGAACGAACAGCCCGTAACAGCGAGCCCCGAACCCCATAATCCCGAAGCACCTCCCACAGGATGCCACGAGGGACACGGTCGAATGCCTTCTCCAGGTCCACAAAACACATATGGACTGGTTGGGCAAACTCCCACGAACCCTCCAGCACCCTAGTGAGGGTATAGAGCTGGGCGAGTGTTCCACGCCCAGGGCGAAAACCGCATTGCTCCTCCTGAATCCGAGGTTCGACTATCGGTCGGATTCTCCTTTCCAGTACCCTGGCATAGACTTTCCCAGGGAGGCTAAGGAGTGTGATCCCCCTGTAGTTGGAACACAATCTCCGGTGCCCCTTCTTAAAAAGAGGGACCACCACCCCGGTCTGCCAGTCCAGAGGCACCGTTCCCGAACTCCACGCGATGCTGCAGAGGCGTGTCAGCCAAGACAGCCCCACAACATCCGGAGACTGCCGCCGCGACAGGCGCCGGAGACCTTATGGCCGCAGCTCCGAACCGCCGCCCCGACAATGGAGGCGTGAAACATAGTCCATTCAGACTCGATGTCCCCAGTCTCCCTCGGGACCTGGTTGAAGCTCTGTCGGAGGTGGGAGTTGAAAACCTCTCTGATGTTCAAAGGAAGAACTGCCACACAATTTTAATCTGCCTTTAAAATGCAATTAATTTTGCCAATACTTTCTTTCAGCGGAATGACCAAAAATTCTTTTCTTTGTGTGGTAGTTCTTCCTTTGAACATGATTTATTTTAACAAACAGATTTGAACATTATTTTTGTTGTGCTTCAGAAATGTATTCCTTAACATGCACATTTCTATAGTAAATGGCAACATGAGGGTAATTTAGCTCAGAGAGATAGGGGGCTGGATATCTTCCCTCAAAACTCTTACAATGACTATTCTTATGTCTTTACTAAAAACAAAATTAGTCCTCTGGCAAGAAATGTTAGGTAACCCTCTTGTTACCATATTTAGCATATTATCGTATCAACTCATGCGATTAACGAACACAACATAAATTACCGCAATCTAACCTTGTACGTGTATGAATCTTTTAAGTGTCACCATTCGCCGGCCTCTTGATGCAAAATGTCAACAGAGACAGCTGAGAAAGCTGAAACATTCAAGCAAGACTTCTCAGTTGTGGCTGACTCCAAGTGATATGCCATCATGAACTGATCATCTGTGGATAATGTTCCACAAAATGATGTTTTGGCAACAGCTTTATAGTCGGAAACACCTCTTGTAACCTAAATCTGTGGTCACACATCTTGGCTTCAAGGAAAGCAATGGATTGTGTCGTGTGCACTGGTGCAACAACCGATTCAACGATACCTTTAAGGTCCACAATAACCTGCCAGGCTGGCTCAGATGAGGGCACCGACTGTCCAACTACAAATGGAAGTAACCTCAGAAGACTCCAATTTTCGTGAGCATTTCCTCCAATACTTTTGTTAAGCAGGAATCTCCTGGGAATAGCATGAGGACGGTTGCTCTTATCTGTCCATCTATAAGGAAATTTCTGAATGGACTCATTGAGAATGTCAAGTGTGAAATATTTTTTTGAAATTAACAAGTTCAGGCAGTGTGCCAGCTCAACTGGTAATATGCCTTCAAAGATGTCATGTGCAACATCTGGTGGGTAGCCAGTGCAGACGTTGAGATGAGAAAGATGTGCAGAGAAAACACACTGCCTTTTAACACCGTAACAAGGTTGTGCATTGTCTTGTGCTGACCTGCATGCACTTCATGCATCTCTCTGCTTCTGAGAGTAAACATGCCTGAGCTCACTTCCTTCTCCTGAATTTCAGGCTTTTGTGCCACACAAAAACCGGCAACAAATGCCAGTCTAGCAGAGAACTGACTTAATTTTCAATAATAATTTTATTTATTAACTTATTTCTTAGATCGGTGCTGGAATATTTTCTAGCAAGTGCGATATTTCTCTGATGAGCGATTGTGAAATCACTTTACAGCATTTAGAAATTATGCTTTCAAAGCTAAACTAATCACACACACACACACAAAAATACTTGTAGTACTTTGGTTTGATAGTACATTAGAATTTCTGATGAAAGCAGAGCACAAAACTGAACTAAAAAAGATTAACCTACTAACTAAACTAGGATTATCTCATCCCTGTTTTCTTGTGCCCACCACTTCACAGCCTGGTGTTAGCATGACTCAGCGTCTGTGCTCCTCAATCCATTCTGCCTCCTGCAGTCAGAGCTGCCTCTGCTCGACGCAAAACTAATTATTGTGATGAACTGAGCCTTTTGGATGCTTCCATTTTTCTGATTTCAACAGACTTTCTCTGAGCCTTTTGTTTCGCCTTCACGTTTTGAGCTTTGCTATTCATCATGTTAAGCGACTGCGAAACTGTCATGGTCGGGTCTTGAAGGAAGCGGCGGACCCAAGTGCAGAGCGGTAATCGTGGTGTCTTCGGGGAAATCCAAGAGAGGAGGTCAGAGAACAGGCAAAGGGTCTTCGAGGTGCGAACGTCGTAACAGGGAGGATCCAAAAGGCGAGGTCAGTACACAGGCAAGAGGTCGATGATCAGAAAGAGGCAGGAGATCGGGGGAACAAGGGACGGGTTCGGGGAAGGCGTTCGGGAACAGGAAATGGCTAGAGAAGGTCGCTAACGAGGAGGCAGATCAAGGTTCCGCATCAGCTGGTGGTCTGACGCAGCCTTTTATGCTGTAGTCTGCGTTGCGTCCCAGGTGTTCCGTGTCGGCCCGGAGGTGTGGGCGTGGCAGAAACAGTGCACTTGCAGCTCCGACCACGTTAATACATATACTAGTTGTAGAGAAAGAGCTGAAGTAGCGGGATGGCGGAGCTGCGGGACACCCCGCTGACGTCCCGTTAACGGTTAAGATACCCACTAGCAAGATAGGTGAAGGAAGAGCTGCCGCTGAGCCATTAGTCATCTCCCCGTTGGTACAGCTGTGTATTTAATATAACGCTACGTATGTTAACCATTCACCTTCACAAGTAAGCTCATTTACCGCTGTAATACTAAGATACTATTTAGCTAACTATATTTTTAAGAAATCAGATGTTGAAGTGTAAACAGAACCCTATTGTTAATTTAAAAAATAAATAAATAAATAAATATATATATATATATATATATATATATATATATATATATTATACTTCGAAACCCAACATCAAGACTAACGCCTAAACACCTAGTAGCTCAGTGTTACAACTTCCGCAAGAAACAACTGCTATCGCAACTAGAGATTGATGAGGTACAACACAAATGTTACGGCAAGGGGGAGCCAGGACAACAGGTCAGGGGGGAGATATCATCATCCCCACACTCTGAGATTGGGTACCAAGCCCCAAGAACAATGAGCCCTTGTAAGCTGAATGCAAGAGCAGCTGACCTAAGAGATAAGATCATGGCTAAGAAGGACACCTGGAGCCCCCGTGGCCAATTACGAAGACCAAGTGAAGTATCTACTGAAAGTCTACTTGAAGATGCGAATGCAGCACTACGAACAATCCCTACTGTGACCATCGCTGAGACCAACCAGCTGATATACAACACAGCAACAGTGATCCTTGAGATGCTTGGATACAAGATGAGTACCGAGCATAAGAAGCAGTATCCTCCATGGAAAAGAAGGCTAGAGGCCAAGATCAAGGCAGCACGAAGGGAAGTTAGCCAGCTATCGGAACTGCAGAAAGGTGTGAGGAAAACCCTGCCTAAGAAGTACAGCAAGCTGTCTATACCTGAGGCCTTAGAAACTGCCAAGCAAAGACTCACAGCCTTGGCTAACCGTCTGAAGAGGTACACAAGAGAGATAGAGGGCAGAAGAATAAACCAGATGTTCTCCACAGAACCATCCAAAGTGTACTCTCAGTGGCAGGGTAATAACGTGAGAGCGGACCCACCAAGGTTGGAGACTGAGAAATACTGGAAAAACATATGGGAGAAGGAGGCATCACATAACAACAAAGCCCAGTGGCTAGTGGATCTAAGAGCAGACCACAGCAACCTCCCTGAACAGGATCCAGTAACCATCACAATGGCAGACATTCAAGAAAGAGTCTCGAGTATGAAGAATATATAAAAAATATAAGTACACAATATAGAAAAAAAAAATAGTCACTAGACATTATATATATATATGTACAGGTATGTTCTATACAAATGCAAGGGAATGTGAATAAGAGATATGATGTGATAAATAGATATAAATATAAATAGCGTTGTGTATTGCACTGGTTTACTCTCTAGGGGGGATTTAGCTGTTCATGAGGTGGACGGCCTGAGGAAAGAAACTTTTCTTGTGCCTGGCTGTCCTGGTGCTCAGTGCTCTGTAGCGCCGGCCGGATGGCAAAGGTTCGAAGAGGAAGTGGCCTGGAAGTGAGGGGTCTAGGATGATTTTACTAGCCCTAGTAAAACTAGGTGTCTTGTAGTTGGTGATGTCTTTCACGCCTTTCCACACTGATGCTGGGTCGTTGGCTGAAAACTGTTTCTTCAGCTTTTCAGAGCAGTTTCTCTTAGCCACTCTGATCTCCTTTGCCAGTGTGTTTTTGGCCTGTTTATGCAAGACTCTGTCCCCATTCCTGTAGGCGTCTTCTTTGGCCTGACGAAGCTGTCTGAGTTTTGCAGTGAACCACGCTTTGTCGTTGTTGTATGTTAAATGAGCCCTGGTAGGGATATCCTCACAGAAACTGATATATGATGTTACAGAGTCTGTGAGCTCATCTAGATTGGTAGCAGCAGCATCAAAAACACTCCAATCAGTGCACTCGAAGCAGGCTTGTAAGTCCTGCTCTGCTTCCTCAGTACATCTTTTAACAGTCCTTATGACAGGTTTAGCTGATTTCAGTTTCTGCCTGTAGGTGGGAACAAGATGAACCAGACAGTGATCAGAGAGCCCCAAAGCTGCCCGTCGGACAGAGTGATATGCATCCTTTATTGTGGTGTAACAGTGGCCCACTGTATTATTGCTCTGGTGGGACATGTAACGTGCTGTCTGTATTTTGGCAGTTCACGGGAGAGATTTGCTTTATTAAATTCCCCGAGAATGATTATAACAGGGTCCGGGTGTTGTTGCTCTGTGTCTGTGATCTGATCGCCCAGCTGTTGCAGCGCTGCGTTCACACACGCTTGCGGTGGAATGTAAACACTTACGAGAATGAACGAGGAAAACTCCCGCGGCGAGTAGAAAGGCTTACAGTTACAATGAAGAGCGCTTCTAGGTCGGGACAGCACGTCTTCTTCGACGCTCTTGCGTCTGTACACCACCTTTCGTTGATGTAGAAGCATGTCCCACCGCCACGTGATTTCCCCACTGATTCTGCATCGCGATCCGCTCTGAACAACTGGAAGCCCGGCAGATGTCCGGAATGGCTTCATTCAGCCAAGTTTCCGTGAGACACGGAGCAGCAGAGTTTAAGACGTCCTTATTTTTTTGGGACAGGAGAAGGAGTTCATCCATTTTGTTGGGTAGGGAGGGGAGATTCGCCAGATGGATACTAGGAAGCGCAGTCCTGAAGCCGCACTTTCGGAGCTTAACTAGCGCGCCAGCTCGCTATCCACACTTGCGCGTCTTGGAGCACTTGAGCAGCACCGCTGCACCTCCAACTACACACACACACACACACACACACACACACACACACACACACACACACACACACTTTCTGAACCGCTTGTCCCATACGGGATCGCGGGGAACCGGAGCCTACCCGGCAACACAGGGCGGAAGGCTGGAGAGGGAGGGGACACACCCAGGACGGGGCGCCAGTCCGTTGCAAGGCACCCCAAGCGGGACTCGAACCCCAGACCCACTGGAGAGCAGGACCCAGTCCAACCCACTGCGCCACCGCACCCCCCACCTCCAACTACAATGTCCAGCAAAATGTCAGAATAATCAAAAATCAAAAACTGGTAAAATATTGGGTGGTGTGTACTGCTGAATGTTCAGCAGTTCTTCCCTGGTAAAACTGATTGTAGGAGTATGACTAAAGACAGGACAAACTAACAAAAACAGTAAAACAGCTGTGGAGCTCAACACCGAGGCGGGCATTTGTGGTGCAATCACCTATTTGGATCACGCGGGAGAATTAAAATCAAGTGAAATCCTGCTACAGAAACAAAACATTGAGGAGAGACTGTTTCCAGACAATACTCACGCTTACAGCACCCGGTATTCGTGGGCGGTCTCCCATCCAAGTACTAACCAGGCCCGACCCTGCTTACTTTCCGAGATTGGGCGTATTCAGGGTGGTATGGCTGTCAGCAAGAGCCAGTGCCGCATGCGCCCTACTTGTAGCTGCTGCCCGCGAAAGGCTCACACAAAGAGCGCTCTAGCTCCACACCTAACCATAGCACCAGCCCGAAACCTAACTCCAACCTTTACCATATTTCCAGGTCTAACCCATGCTCCAACCCTAACCCTATGTCTAGCTCTAGCTCCAACCCTAACCCAAGCTCCAGCCCACACACGACTCATACGCGCTCAAAATTTTTTTTTTCTTAAAAAATCTCCCATCCACAGCCTACCCCTATCCAAGAATACAAACCTGCTCTGGATACTTAAACCCCAACCACATCACAGCACACCCACCACAGAAATTTCAACCTACCTGCAATTCCACACGAGAGTCACAAGGGGGGAGACATTGCTCCGCAAACAAAAAACGAGAAAAATTCTCTGACAACACATGCGACTCCCACAACTGGACACTCCATAAACACACACACACACACACACACACACACACACACACACACACACATACATAACGCCTTTACACACCTCCCAGCAACGCTTCATTCACCAGCATCACTCCACCATGCACAAACACACCGAAAACAAAACTGACATGTTACAGCCTGGAAGAGAACACGTGTTGCCAGAGTAACCGAGATACAACTGTGTAAACGAAGTCCATAACTCTCCTCAGCCTAACCCTAACCCTAGCTCCAACCCTAGCCCAAGCTCACACCCAAAGACTTGCTCTGACCCTTCGCCCTGGCTCACACTGTAACCCAAGCTCTATGTGTACCTCCAGCCCTAACCCTAGCTCCAAACCTAGCCAAAGCTCCAACCCTAGCGCCAGCCTACAGCACATGTGGAGGGCGGCAAGGGAAACTTTCCCGAATGCCTCCATACACACGACCCTGATACAATACTCAGACATGTTACTCAGGGAGCAACAGAACACACTGGACGCCATCAACGGACACATTGAGCAACACGGGAGTTCATTACCGATGATCAACAAACTTCTATTTAAAGTTAACCATCTTAACGTAACACAGTGGACAACAGGAACAGCGCATTTGACCATCGGACACTGGCTGGACCAGTTAAGCTTTTAAGGGTGGAGACGTGCGACGAAAACACAGAGCACACCAACACTGTCAACTTGCCCAAAACTTTCACCCTGACAAAGAACTTCTGGAAAGAAGGCTCACTTTCATTCCCACACCAGATGGACCAGACTTGGGGGAACTCCTCAGGGACATCCATTCATACAACAGAAAACTAAAGCTAACCGTAACCCTAACCCTGGGTTAGGATAACCCAGGCCTTCTTAAGGCATCTGGCTGCGTAGATGTCCTGGATGTTTGGAAGCTCAGAGCCACTGATGAGCTGTGCCGACTTCACCACCCTCTGCGGTTCCTCACAATGCTGGGCTGAGCAGCTCCCATACCGGCCAGCGATGCAGCCGGTCAGGATGCTCTCGACTGGGCACCAGGTAGAAATTAGCCCGGACCCGGGATGGCATGCCGAGCTTGTTCGGCCTACGGAGAAAGGACAGGCGCTTCCGCGCCGTTTTGGCCACGGTGTCGCTGGTGCTGGGACCGGGATATGTCCTCGCTGATGTTGAGCCCCAGGTACTAAAAACCGCCCACCCTCTCCACCGCTGCCCCGTCGATCAGAACGGGTGTGCGGTCTCCTCCCACAGTGTGTGAGAGAAGGAGACATAGCTGCAGACATGAAAGTCTCAAGCAAACCTAGTTTGTTCCCTACCACTTGCTACACCGAGGTTCATCGTTCAAGTAGGCGCATAAGACACAGACAAATCCCGATACCGAGACCATTTTTTTCTTTTCTTAAATGAAATATTATAAGATACACAAATGAGTAGCACAATACCAGAGTAATGGCGGAATAAAGGTTGTATCTGGGGATGCTTCTGGAGTTACGATGTGAGAACGGTTACGCCGCAGATGATCTGAAGAGATCTTGGGCAAAGTGGATGTGGAAAAGGTGGGTTTTCAGAGCCTTCTTGAAAACAGAGTTTCTGCAGTTCTGAGTGACAGGGGAAGGTCATTCCACCACAACGGACCCAGAACCGAGAACCTCCGAGCTTCGCCTTTCGTGCGCGGGACCACCAAGCGAGCAGAAGTAGATGAGCGAAGGGGCCTGGCTGGGGTGTAGCGGTTGATCAAGTCCTGTAAATAGCCGGGAGCAGTTCTATTGATGCATTTGTACACAGCAACTAGGGTTTTGAATTTGGTACGGGCAGCTATAGGAAGCCAGTGCAGAGAGATGAGTAGATGAGATAGATGGGAGCGCTTTGGCAAATCAAACACAACTCGTGCAGCAGCATTCTGTAGAAGCTGCAGAGGTTTGATGGCATTAGCCGGAAGGCCACACAGAAGAGACTTGCAGTAGTCTAGACGGGAAGTCGCCATGGCCTGGACAAGTAGTTGGGCGGAGTCAGTAGTGAGGTAGGGACGGATCCTACGAATGTTATGCAGGATGTATCTGCAGGACCGGGTTGTGGCTTCAATATGTTGAGAGAATGACAGACTCGCATCAGTCGTAACTCCCAGACTCTCAGCAAAGGAGCTAGGCGAAATGAGTGAGTTGTCCAGTTTGATCGAGAGGTCGTGACAGGAGGGCAGGCCAGCTGGAAGGTAAAGAATCTCTGTTCTGGAGAGGTTGAGTTGGAGGTGGTGATCATACATCCATGAAGAGATGTCCGACTGGCAGGCAGCAATGCGTACGGAGATGTCTGACGCACCAGGTGGAAAGGAGAGGAAGAGCTGGGTATCATCAGCATAGCAGTGGTATTTGAAACCATGGGAGGCTATGGCCGGACCCGAGGGAGGAGGTGTAGATGGAGAAAAGAAGAGGATCCAATACCGAGCCCTGCGGAACACCGGTTGAGAGAGGCAGAGGAGAAGAACGAGAGCTCCGCCAGACCACTTGATAGGATCTGTCAGAGAGGTAGGACTCAAACCATCTGAGTGCCGCACCTTTGATCCCAAGCTGGTTCAGAGAGGAGAGTAGAGTCCGGTGATTTACCGTGTCGAATGCTGCAGACAGATCGAGGAGGATGAGGACCGAGGAGAGGGCGGCAGCTCTAGCAGCTTGGGGAGGGTCAGATACCGCCAGAAGGGCGGTCTCAGTGGAGTGACCAACTTTGAAACCAGACTGATAACCATGAAGGAGATGGTTCCGGGTGAGTTGATCACAGGCTGCCCGCTCAAGGGTTTCGGACAGGAAGGAGAGGAGAGAGACCGGTCTGTAATTTTGAACCAGGTTGGGGTCCAGGGAGGATTTTTTTAACAGAGGTGAAATTAGATAGAGCAGTTTTGAAGGCAGCTGGGAAACAGCCAGAGGAGAGTGAGGAGTTGATGATAGAAGAGATGAAGGAGGAGAGTTGCGGGGAAATGTTCTGAAGCAGTGATGACGGGATCGGATCAAGCGAGCAGGTGGTGGCGCTGCGCAATATCAGGAGGTCAGCGACTTCAGATTCGGAGAGCGGCTTGAAGCTGAAGAGGATAGCTTCGCAGGGAGGTCCAGCGCGAACCGGGCAGGTTGATGGTGAGAATTTATCAGTGATCACTTTGACTTTGTCTCTAAAAAACAAAGCAAAGTCTTCAGCAGTGAGAGGAGAGGGAGGAGGAGGTGGCGGGGGACACAGAAGGGATGAGAAGGTGGCAAAGAGCCTGTGTGGTTTTTTTGGATGCAGACTGCATTTTGTTGTGGCAGAAGGAGGTTTTAGCTGAAGAGACAGCAGACTGAAAAGCAGCTAAGAGTGACTGGTAAGCATCCAGGTCCGATGGAGTTTTGGATTTACGCCATCTTCGCTCTGCCGCCTGCAGTTCGGTCCTGTTATCACGTAACGTTATCAGACAGCCACGGGGTAGCAATGGGGCGTGCTGGTCTAGAAGACAGAGGGCAGAGAGGGTCAAGGGTGGAAGACAAGGCAGAGAGGGAAGTGTTAGTGGCATCATCTGTAGATAGATCTGAGAATTGTGGAGCAGAAGGGAGAGCGGCCAGAGTAGCAGAGGCAAAGCAGGAAGGTGAGAGAGATTTTAAGTTGCGGCGAAGGGTGACAACGGGTGCAGGAAGTGACGAAGAGTTAGTGGTGAGGGAGGGTTGAAAGGAAATGAAGAAGTGGTCAGAGACATGCAGCGGCGTGACAGAGAGAACGGGACAGCCACAGTTGCGGGAAAACACAAGGTCAAGACAGTTGCCCGCTTTGTCAGTAGCAGGGGATTGGGACAGGGAGAGATCAAGGGACTGTAGACCAAACGCTGAGCTGTAATCAGCAGCCCACATCGTCACGTATGACCCTTTCTTGTGCAGGCGCGAGGAGGCAGCGGCAACGGGGTCCTCCGTAGGCCTGTTCAGGCGAGACGCGAAAGTGCAGGGGGTCCAGGGTGTCAGGCAGCCGACGGGTGACGCGAGCTTGGGCTAACCGCTCCGCAACGAGCCGCGCGGGCGCAAAACAGCAGGCGGCTCACAAACCCGGGACCTCTCGCACCCTCAGCGAGAATCATACCCCTAGACCAACGAGCCCTACCCAGGGGATTGCTCGACTTTGCTTTTCAAGCCACCGCATGTTATCAGTCTGTTTATTGATCTATTTATTTATTTTTAAGCCCAGCATCTTCCAAACATAACATTTTCCTTGGCTCACTCACTGGGCAGAGACACTACAAGGCAACATGGTCCCTCTGCTCATTCATTCATTCATTCATTTCCCTGCAAGCAGAGGTGACCTCACCACACATCCAACTCTGGAGTCAATGGGTTTTTGCAACTCTGCAGAACTCATGTTCCCCCACTTGCAAAGGAACCCTGCAAATTTCACAAGGCACCAGTTGCCCAAGGTGGGGAAACCAAGCTTTCCCCATGCAAAGTCACAGGGTTCACACTGTAGAAGGGAGCCTCCCTTCCACCCAGCAAAGGGCTCAAACCCACCACCCCAAGGTGAAGAGTCTCATGCTCTACCCACTGAGCTAGCCAGGCACACCTGCACTCTGTCACAAGTGCGAGCAAGCTTAAGTGTGCAAATTCAGGAAGAGCACAAGGAAAAAACAGCTACAGCATATGCACCTCACCACCTTATCCCTCTGCTACTCACCACAAAGGAGCAGCCTTGCATTACATTGCAGCATTTGCTGAATAGAGACAGTTGCAAAGTGCTTCATGCTTTGAGGATGTAACACTCTCCCTCAGCAGAGGGAGCCACCACCCCACAGAAGAGTGACACACATGAGCTCCTCCCTCCACCTCACCACTGGGCCATCCAGCTCAAAGGTTTTCCCCACCACAGAGGGAGCTGCTGGTTCACACCCAAGGGGCTATGGAGCAGGCTCTGCTTCCACCCTCCACCGGAGCACAGCCAACATAGGGGAGGGCAGGCTTGCTCCAGCCAGGCTCTCCTCCCCCTTCAGCCAGAGCCTTCCCCACACCCAGCTCAGCTCTGAAGCAGCCAGGCAGGGAGCCCACAGGGCTCACCCAGGATTTGAAGCAAGGACCTCTCACTCCTAAAGCAAGGATCGTACCCCGAGGCCAATGAGCCCCGGCGACATGTACCCCTTCCTCGGACAAGCTGTCCAGAACCGCATCGTCCGTAGCATTTGTACCTGGCTGGAGATTCTTACCAAATGTCTTTGGGACTCCTGAAGGAAGCGCACCCCTTCACTCCAGTCAACCAGGCCACTCTGCAACAGAGACGGCGCAGTGACGCTGCCTCGGCAGGGGCTCGTTCCTCTCCCGCGCAATGCCCCGTTGTGCTTGCGGCCTGTTGCCTGGTCAAAAGAAGATGGCGCACGTAGCGGAACGACTCCAGTCACCGACCTCCGGGCAGTGCAGGAGGCAACGTGGCCTTCCCCAACTCCTAAGCACAGTTGTCAGTCAGTCAGTCAGTCAATCAAAGGTTTTGTCACCAAATGCACAACAAAAGAGCATTCAGCAGTGGTTGCTGCGATGAAATGTCTTTTTCCGCATGTGGTAGGGTGATTTTTAAAAAAAAACAAAATGAAATTATACCAACATACCTCAAGATTACAAATAACTTGACCTGTGTACTTTTTCGTAATAAATGAGGTAGCCAAAGACCCTCTGAAAAGCTGTCAGGAGTGGGACTCGAACCCACGCCTCCAGGGGGAGACTGCGACCTGAACGCAGCGCCTTAGACCACTCGGCCATCCTGACTCAGCCGAGTGCCACTTGTCACGTGGCTTGGAGAGGCTGACGCGCTCCCAGGGAGTGCTTTCGAGTGGCACCGAGAAAGAGAAGGGCCACCTGCAGCCGCCTCCTCGTTAACTTAGTGGCGAGTGTCCCCGCTTGTCATGTGGGAGACTGGGGTTTGAGCTCGTGAGTCCCCCCCCCCCCCCCGTGTTTTGCTACGCCGCTGCTAAGCCTGCGGTGGTGTGATGCATTTGCCCGTTTCCTTGTGTGCTCGTTTTTCTAGGGTTGTGGTGGCAATATGGAGAGCAGGGGAGAGTAGACATGCCTGTCCCTTGCAAGTTCCTTCAGCTCAAGCCAGGGGATCCCCGGCCACTCCCAGGACAGCAGTGAGACGCAATCTCTCCGCCGGGTCCTGGGCCGACCCCGGGCTCTCGTCCCAGTCGGCCGTGTCCGGCATTGCCCCGAAGGGGAGGCGCCCAGAGGACACCCTTAGCGGACTCCCGAACCACCTCAACTGGCTCCTCTTAACGTGGACGAGTTATTTCAGTCGCTTGTACCCGTGATCTTATTCTTCTCGCCCATTACCCAGAGTTCATGAGAACAGGTGAGGGTAGGGACGTAGGCCGGCCGACCGGTGAATAGAGAGCTTTGCCTTACCGCTCAGCTCCCCGTTCACCACTACAGCCCGGTACGGGGACCGTGTTACTGCTGCCGCCGCTCCCGCTCTGCGGTCGGGCTCGCGCTCCCTTCTCACCCTCGCTCCTGAATAAGACCCCAAGACGCTGAAATTCCTCCACCTGGGGCAAATTTTCTCCCCTCACCTGAAGGGGGGCATTGCCATCCTTTTCCGTGAGAGAGGCATGGACTCGGACTTGGAGGTGCCAATCCTCATACCGACCGCGTCATGCTCGGCTGCACACCGTTCCAGCGCGTGCTGGAGGCCTCCGTGTGACAACGCCGAAAAGACGACGTCATCCGCAAAAAGCGGAGGCATCACCTTCCGGCCCTCACGCAGAATGCCCTCCTCCTGACCTCGGCCGCGCTTTGATGTGCTGCCCATGAAGACCACAAGCGGGAGCGGGGGCAAGTCGCAAGTTCGGCGGAGTCCAACAGCCACGCTGAACGGGCTTGACTTGATGCCGAGTGTGCGGACGCGGCTCTCGCTCGGTGTGTTGCGAAGGCCGATTGGCCCGCAGCAGTGGCCCCGGCACCCCGTACTCCCGAAGCACCTCCCGCGGAATTTCTCGGCGAACGCGGCCGTAGGCCTCCTCCAAGTCCACGGAACACGTGTAGACTGGATTGGCAAACTCCCGTGCCCCCTCAGTTATCGGCGAGAGAGTAAAAAGCTGCTCCGCTGCCCGGACGGAGCCCGCATTGCCCCTCTTCAATGTGAGGTTCAGCTGTCGGTCAGAGCCTCCTTTCCAGCACCCTGGCTTTCTTGTCCTGTATGGAGCAGCTGCCACCCCAGGATGTAATACACCCTGTGAGGATGGACTCCACAGCACACCTGTTGAAAGTGGTGAGGACTATGGTGGACATCGTCAGCAAACTTTATGATGGTGTTGGAGCTGTGAATGGCCACACAGTCATGTGTGAACAGGGAGTATAGCACTGGGCTCAGGACACTTCTCTGTGGAGTGCCAGTGTTGAGGATCAGTGGGGAGGAGGTATGACTGCCAATCCGCACACGCTGGGGTCTGTTGGTGAGGAAATCCAGGATCCAATTGCACAATGCAGCACTCAACCCCAGCCCTAGTAGTTTCTGGATCAGCTTGGTTGGGATGACAGTGTTAAATGCTGAGCTATAATCTACAAACAATAGCCTTGCATAGCAGTTTTTATTATCCAGGTGAGACAGAATGGTGTGAAGTGTGTGTGATATCGTGTCTTCAGTGGATCTGTTGTGGCGGTAGACAAACTGCAGTGGGTCCAAAGTGTCTGGGACGGTGTCCTTAATGTGTCACAGCACCAGCCTCTCAAAGCATTTCATTGCAATGGGGATCAGTGACACTGGGCAATAGTCATTAAGGCAGCTCACTTTGTTCTTCTTAGGAACGGGGATGATGGTGGTGTTTTTGAAACAAGTGGGTACAGTTGAGCTTTTTAAGGAGGTGTTAAATATGTCCGTGAAGACAGTAGCCAGTTGCTCACTGCACGTTTTTAAAACTCGCCCTGAAATTCCGTCCGGTCCAGCAGCTTTGCGGATGTTGACTCGGCTAAAAGTTCTTCTCACCTGTGCCACAGAGACGGTGAGACTGGCGTTATCACGTACTGTGGGGATGCGCAGTGGGGGGTCTGTGTTCTCGAACTCGAAGCGGCCATAAAGCGCATTCCGTTCGTCCGGGAGAGACGCAGCGGCACCTGTCAATGACCGCCTTTGTGGTTCATAATCCGTTAATGTTTGGATTCTGCGTGGTAAGTTGAGAAGCCCTCGGGCTGGACCGCGTGGTCCAGTGTGCTGGCGGTGAGCCACGTCTCCATAAAGCAGAAAACACAGCAGTTCCGTAAGTCTCTTCAGAATTTAAGTCACCCTCTGAGATCGTCCAATTTGTTGTCCAGAGACTGAACGTTGGACAGGAAAATGCTGGGCATCGGAGGTCGTAGCCCACGGCGTTTCGCTCACACCTGTACGCCGGCCCTGCGACCCCGTTTCCGAGATCGCGTCTTCTGTGTCGTCTCAGGTGGGACGCGGTCATGATGTTGTTCGCGGCAGAGCGAAGGTAGCGAGTTCGGCTCTCTAACACTAAGAATTGCGTCTAATCGCATCGTTTCACGTATTTGCTGAAGTGTTTGGCGGTCATAAGTAATAAGAGAATAAACTGGCTGGAAGAACAGTGACACAAACAGAAGAATACACACTAAACTAACAAGTCTGCGAGGAGAAGCAATACACACGTCGCCTCGTGCCAGTGCCATGTAAAGACTGGCGTGATTATGTCGAGAGTTTTGCCATCGCCACCCACCAAGCCACAAGTACCTCTGTTTTACTGGCATTTTGAGATGTCGAATCCTTTTCATATGTCTACTTTTTTTAGACAATCGGACCAGGCTACGTAATAAACTTTTAGTTGAATGCCATTTACGCTCTAATTTACGACATTCTAACTTTATTGCACGAGTTGATTCGTTGAACCGCGATGAGTTTATTACAGTTCGAATAAGTTTAGCTTTTGGTGGAGCCGCAGAGCCTTGGGCGAATTCTACCACTGAATTATAATCAAAAGCCTTTTAATCAATATCTATGCTCATTCCAAAATGAGAGCTTCTAATGTAATCAACAATTTTAGCAGTAGTATTTTCGTCAGTATGCCGCACGATTTCGGTCTTACTGTGATCGGACGGCACCGGCACATATAGCTCAAAGGTTAATAGGAAATGATCAGAAATAGTCTCGTTTCAAGGAATAACATTAACACGATGAACATGTATGCCGTAGGTTATGACGAGATCGAGCGTATGGTTACGGGAACGAGTAGGACCGTTAACAACTTGAGTAAAGCCGACAGAGTTTAAGAGAGGCTTAAAACTGTTAGCGAGAGTATCCGATGACGCGCCTATATGAACATTGAAATCACCCATCAAGATAATTTTGTCATGAGTAGTGACTAAATCGATGATAAAGTTACGGTATGTTCTAGAACCTCAGACAAGGTAAAATTATTACGATTTCTCAGTGTTATTTGTAATCTACTATTGCAAAGTGCGCCAACTCCACCTCCACGACGTACAGAACGACATTTCTGGAAATAATCATATCTGTCCGGAGCAGCTTCTGTTAGCAGAATCGCATCGGACCCGCCGAGCCAGGTTTCGGTAAGAAAGAACAGATCAGATTTGTAACTTAATATTGTCGTTTACTGGAACAGCTTCACTCGTCAGTGAACGAATATTTAACAGACAGCATTTTATATTACAGTTTTGCCTCGGTGGTAAGCTGAGAATGTCTGTTTCAACGTATTTTTGGTTTCTGCTGCCAGCGCTCCTATCACGGAGTCTAGTTAAACGCCGTGGCCTTATAACGGTTTGCATGCTTTGGCTGCACTTAACGCTTTCATTTGAAGTTTTGAGGCCCTCACTGGACAAGGCACAAGAAACCCCATCGCATGAGAAATGACCACTGGGACCAGAATGAGTAACAGACCCATCAATAGGCAGAGCTGCTAAAGGAGATGACCCATGGCTGAGTCAGCCCTGCAGCTTGCAGGCTAAGTTTTGGGACAGAACAAACGAACCCCTCCGGTTGAGGTGTACACCATCACGTGTGAAAAACCTGGGCCTTTCCCAGAAATTGTCCCCGTTGCTAACGAGCGATGTGCGATTAGAGCGGCACCACGTCTCCAAGCACCTGTTAAAGGAGTACACCAGTCTGCTGTACACCATGTCCCCCATGAAGAGTTTGGGCAAAGGACCAGACACTATTAGATTATGACATTTCCCTCTGGCCTTATTACACATAGAAATGAAGCGGCTCTTTAACACCTCAGACTGATGATAACAAATATCATTACCACCAACCATTACTCACCCGAGTTTTCCAGAACACGTGGCCTCAAGCCAGATGAAACGACTACAAAGTCGATCGCTGGCCTTTGGCCCGACGAGCTCTGATACCAAGTAACCTTACAATGAGCATGCTTGTGATCGAACATGGTGTTTGTTTCGCCACAGCGCTTTGCGGCAGAAAAGCAGGAGGCTGCAACGCGCAGACCGCTCAGCACGGGGTGCTTTCACCTGCCTGGGTTGTTTCACCTCTCCCTCGACAACGCGGTGCACCGAGGCTCCCCAGGAAGTACCGTGTCGACGCTGACCGTCACCAGGACTCCCGTTGGCCATGGCACACGCAAATACCAGAACCCCCGACTCAAGCAGCGCAGCAACCTCAGTCACCCGAATGCGAAGGTTACAGCTGTGCGCCACCAAGTCCAGCGCAAAGTCCGCCCTCGGTATGGAGGGTTGCGCGTCGCCCGGCCACTCGTGTACTTTTTCGTATTAAATGAATAAATAAAAGTACAGTAGATAGAGGGGGTGTGAAGGAAGAGCAGACTTTACCAAAGCACCTCAGGAACCGGCCACCTGCAGAGCGTAGTCGGCAGGACTCGAACCTGCGCGGGGAGACCCCAATGGATTTCAAGCCCATCGCCTTAACCACTCAGCCACGACTACCTAAAAATCTCTCCCACCCTCAGGGTCCAAGCCGGTTGACTCGGCCACTGGGCGCTAGCTGCAGACCTTCCGAAAAGCTGTCAGAAGTGGAACTCGAACCCACGCCTCCAGTGGAGACTGTGACCTGTGTTGTATTTTTATTGTTTGAGTTGGTGTTGTTGATGTTGTGTGGAAAGGTGTTGTTTGTATTTGGTTGTCAGCTTGTAATTGCTGATGAAATGATTGGCATTGAGTTTAATTGTACAATTTGAAATGCGATTTATAGAACTGCCACTAGATGTCCATACGTTGGTGCCGAAACCCGGGAAGAGGCGAACTAAACGGGTAGCTCGTTGCACCTAGCCGCGAAGTAAAAGGTGAAAGAAAAAATGTCAGACCGACTACAGAGGCTGAAACATAAACGCGGAGTTTTGCGGGCATCCGCAACGAAACTGCTGCGGTCTCTAGAAGAAGAAACATGTAAGGACAACGTGAATTGTGACCGTTTGAGAGAGTTGTTGTCCATGCTCTCCATTAAGGAGGAGAATCTCCGCGAATTGGATAAAGACATAGAAGATGAAATACCAATAGACGAGCTACATGCCGATGTCGCGAAAACCGCAGACTATCAGGACCACATCAGTCTGTGGAAAACCCGTGCTGCCAGGTTGATTGAACGTCAGACTGACGCGACGGAGGGAGTAAGGGCGGCCCGGCTAAGTGATGTGAGTACGCATACAGACAGATTAACTAATAGATCATCGGTGAAATTACCGAAGCTGTCTATAAGTAAATTTAACGGAGAAGTATGTCTTTGGCAAGAGTTCTGGGATCAGTTTGAAACTGCTATCCATGAAAACAGAGAATTGAGCAAAACGGAGAAATTTGCTTACTTGAAGTCATACCTCGCTGGACCTGCTGCCCGAGCTGTTGCAGGGTTAAAGATATCGGACAGCAATTATGACACAGCAGTTGATATGCTGAAGGAAAGATTTGGAAGAAAGGACCTTGTGGTGAATGCGCACATGTCCAAATTATTGAAATTGACTCCAGTAAAGAAATCTTCCGACGCTGAAGCATTAAGACAACTGTATGACGAGTGTGAGGTACAGATCAGAAGTTTAGAATCCTTAGGTGTTGTATCAGACACTTATGGAGGATTATTGTGCCCCATACTGCTTCAAATGATACCAGATGATCTTGCCCTTGAGTACACCCGCAAAATGAGTCCAGGTCATGAATGGAAGGTTCTTGAGCTTGTTACTTTTCTGCAACGGGAGGTTAAAAGTAGAGAGCGTGCGATGCACTTGACTAACGCAGGAACCATAACCAAGGATGCACAGGCTTCTCACAAGCAACACTGTAAAGTAGATGTACGGAGCGAGACAAGGGTCAGAAGGGCAAATGTGCCTACAGCCGCAGCTCTCCACACAGGCAGTTCGACCGCACCTCTTACTTGTATATTTTGTGATAGCACAAGCCACAAATCAGAAGCGTGCACGGATGACACAGTGAACACCCGAAAAGAGAAATTAAAGAAAATGGGGAGATGTTTTATTTGCCTACGACCACGACACATCGCAAAGGTTTGCAAAACAAAGGGTGTGTCATGCACTGCTTGTGGAAGAAGACACCACGCTACATTGTGTGACAAGGCCAAACAAGCAGAAGTCCCCAATGACACTGAAGGTTCTACAGATGCACTAATTTCATCCGTTATGCCCCGTACTGCAAACACACACACGAAGGGTCAGAACACTGTGCTGTTGCAAACAGTGAGAGCATGGACTGAAGGACCCAGCGGACGGAAGGCGGTGCGCTGTTTAATGGATGGTGGGAGCCAACGAAGTTTCATCCACGAGAAGCAGGTAAAGATTTTGGGTCTGCCAGTTCAAAGGAGGGAGACTCTAAAGTTGCATACCTTTAGCTCTGAGAACCCGGTAACGGCTGTGAGGAATGTTGTAAAATCAGTGCTGGAGAATGTCTGGAATAAGGAACAGAAAATAGAGATTGAAGCCATTGAGACACCGCAAGTGTGCACTGCAATTATGAAGGTGCCTGGTGAACACATTCGACACCAGCTAGAGAAGAGAGGCCTACCACTAGCAGATGTCTCAGTCGATAGCAGGGAGGAGCCAGAAATATCCGTACTGATTGGCGCCGATTTCTACTGGAGGATATTGTCAGGAAGAGTAGAGCGAATATCAGAAGCCCTAGTAGCTGTAGAAACAATATTTGGCTGGGCAGTACAGGGACCAGTCTCTGCTTGTATGAACATTGGAATAAGTGAATGCAATGAAGTCTCAAAGCAGCTGCGCATGTTCTGGGAATTGGATTCCCTTGGCATAACACAGGGAGATGGGGACAGCGCAGATGACCGCGAAGCTAGACAGAGCTTTGAGGAGTCAGTCAAATACATTAGAGGGCGATATGAGGTAGGGTTACCGTGGAAGCAAAATACCCCACACCTCCCAGACAATTTCAGAATTGCCCAGAAAAGACTC